>NW_026611792.1:0-147156 GCF_023638135.1 Falco biarmicus
TGAATTTTGGACTCGGCTGGTGACAAAATGTTCCAAACACACCCCATGCACACCTCCACCGGGGAAGGGGCCAGAAACGAGTTCTGTTGGTAGTTTTACACTACCCCGGTAGGCAGCTGAAAGGCACCACAAAACTTGTTCTACCTGCTTTCTGGGCTGAGATGGGGAATCGCTGAATTTTGGACTCGGCTGGTGACAAAATGTTCCAAACACACCCCATGCACACCTTTACTGGCAAAGGTGCCAGAAACGAGTTCTGTTGGTAGTTTTTACACTACCCCGGTAGGCAGCTGAAAGGCACCACAAAAGTTTTTCTACCTGCTTTCTGGGCTGAGATGGGGAATCGCTGAATTTTGGACTCGGCTGGTGACAAAATGTTCCAAACACACCCCATGCACAACTCCACCGGGGAAGGTGCCAGAAACGAGTTCTGTTGGTAGTTTTTACAGTACCCCCGGTAGGCAGCTGAAAGGCACCACAAAACTTGTTCTACCTGCTTTCTGGGCTGAGATGGGGAACGGCTGAATTTTGGACTCGGCTGGTGAAAAAATGTTCCAAACACACCCCATGCACACCTCCACCGGGGAAGGTGCCAGAAACGAGTTCTGTTGGTAGTTTTTACACTACCCCGGTAGGCAGCTGAAAGGCACCACAAAACTTTTTGTACCTGCTTTCTGGGCTGAGATGGGGAATCGCTGAATTTTGGACTCGGCTGGTGACAAAATGTTCCAAACACACCCCATGCACAACTCCACCGGGAAAGGTGCCAGAAACGAGTTCTGTTGGTAGTTTTTACACTACCCCGGTAGGCAGCTGAAAGGCACCACAAAACTTGTTCTACCTGCTTTCTGGGATGAGATGGGGATCAGCTGAATTTTGGACTCGGCTGCTGACAAAATGTTCCAAACACACCCCATGCACAACTCCACCGGGAAAGGTGCCAGAAACGAGTTCTGTTGGTAGTTTTTACACTACCCCGGTAGGCAGCTGAAAGGCACCACAAAACTTGTTCTACCTGCTTTCTGGGCTGAGATGAGGAACGGCTGAATTTTGGACTCGGCTGGTGACAAAATGTTCCAAACACACCCCATGCACAACTCCACCGGGGAAGGTGCCAGAAACGAGTTCTGTTGGTAGTTTTTACAGTACCCCCGGTAGGCAGCTGAAAGGCACCACAAAACTTGTTCTACCTGCTTTCTGGGCTGAGATGGGGAACGGCTGTATTTTGGACTCGGCTGGTAACAAAATGTTCCAAACACACCCCATGCACAACTACACCGGGAAAGGTGCCAGAAACGAGTTCTGTTGGTAGTTTTTACACTACCCCGGTAGGCAGCTGAAAGGCACCACAAAACTTGTTCTACCTGCTTTCTGGGCTGAGATGGGGAACGGCTGAATTTTGGACTCGGCTGGTGAAAAAATGTTCCAAACACACCCCATGCACAACTCCTCCGGGGAAGGTGCCAGAAACGAGTTCTGTTGGTAGTTTTTACAGTACCCCGGTAGGCAAGAGAAAGGCACCACAAAAGTTTTTCTACCTGCTTTCTGGGCTGAGATGGGGAACGGCTGAATTTTGGACTCGGCTGGTGAAAAAATGTTCCAAACACACCCCATGCACACCTCCACCGGGGAAGGTGCCAGAAACGAGTTCTGTTGGTAGTTTTTACAGTACCCCCGGTAGGCAGCTGAAAGGCACCACAAAAGTTTTTCTACCTGCTTTCTGGGCTGAGATGGGGATCAGCTGAATTTTGGACTCGGCTGCTGACAAAATGTTCCAAACACACCCCATGCACAACTCCACCGGGGAAGGTGCCAGAAACGAGTTCTGTTGGTAGTTTTTACACTACCCCGGTAGGCAGCTGAAAGGCACCACAAAACTTGTTCTACCTGCTTTCTGGGCTGAGATGGGGAACAGCTGAATTTTGGACTCGGCTGCTGACAAAATGTTCCAAACACACCCCATGCACAACTCCACCGGGGAAGGTGCCAGAAACGAGTTCTGTTGGTAGTTTTTACACTACCCCGGTAGGCAGCTGAAAGGCACCACAAAACTTGTTCTACCTGCTTTCTGGGCTGAGATGGGGAACAGCTGAATTTTGGACTCGGCTGGTGACAAAATGTTCCAAACACACCCCATGCACAACTCCACCGAGGAAGGTGCCAGAAACGAGTTCTGTTGGTAGTTTTTACACTACCCCGGTAGGCAGCTGAAAGGCACCACAAAACTTGTTCTACCTGCTTTCTGGGCTGAGATGGGGAACGGCTGAATTTTGGACTCGGCTGGTGAAAAAATGTTCCAAACACACCCCATGCACACCTCCACCGGGGAAGGTGCCAGAAACGAGTTCTGTTGGTAGTTTTTACACTACCCCCGGTAGGCAGCTGAAAGGCACCACAAAACTTGTTCTACCTGCTTTCTGGGCTGAGATGGGGAACAGCTGAATTTTGGACTCGGCTGGTGACAAAATGTTCCAAACACACCCCATGCACAACTCCACCGAGGAAGGTGCCAGAAACGAGTTCTGTTGGTAGTTTTTACAGTACCCCGGTAGGCAGCTGAAAGGCACCACAAAACTTCTTGTACCTGGTTTCTGGGCAGAGATGGAGAACAGCTGAATTTTGGACTTGGCTGGTGACAAAATGTTCCAAACACACCCCATGCACAACTCCACCGGGGAAGGTGCCAGAAACGAGTTCTGTTGGTAGTTTTTACAGTACCCCGGTAGGCAGCTGAAAGGCACCACAAAACTTGTTGTACCTGCTTTCTGGGCTGAGATGGGGAACGGCTGAATTTTGGACTCGGCTGGTGACAAAATGTTCCAAACACACCCCATGCACACCTCCACCGGGGAAGGGGCCAGAAACGAGTTCTGTTGGTAGTTTTACACTACCCCGGTAGGCAGCTGAAAGGCACCACAAAACTTGTTCTACCTGCTTTCTGGGCTGAGATGGGGAATCGCTGAATTTTGGACTCGGCTGGTGACAAAATGTTCCAAACACACCCCATGCACACCTTTACTGGCAAAGGTGCCAGAAACGAGTTCTGTTGGTAGTTTTTACACTACCCCGGTAGGCAGCTGAAAGGCACCACAAAACTTGTTCTACCTGCTTTCTGGGCTGAGATGGGGAATCGCTGAATTTTGGACTCGGCTGGTGACAAAATGTTCCAAACACACCCCATGCACAACTCCACCGGGGAAGGTGCCAGAAACGAGTTCTGTTGGTAGTTTTTACAGTACCCCGGTAGGCAGCTGAAAGGCACCACAAAACTTGTTGTACCTGCTTTCTGGGCTGAGATGGGGAATCGCTGAATTTTGGACTCGGCTGGTGACAAAATGTTCCAAACACACCCCATGCACACCTCCACCGGGGAAGGTGCCAGAAACGAGTTCTGTTGGTAGTTTTTACAGTACCCCGGTAGGCAGCTGAAAGGCACCACAAAACTTGTTCTACCTGCTTTCTGGGCTGAGATGAGGAACGGCTGAATTTTGGACTCGGCTGGTAACAAAATGTTCCAAACACACCCCATGCACAACTCCACCGGGGAAGGTGCCAGAAACGAGTTCTTTTGGTAGTTTTTACACTACCCCGGTAGGCAGCTGAAAGGCACCACAAAACTTGTTCTACCTGCTTTCTGGGCTGAGATGGGGAATCGCTGAATTTTGGACTCGGCTGGTGACAAAATGTTCCAAACACACCCCATGCACACCTCCACCGGGGAAGGTGCCAGAAACGAGTTCTGTTGGTAGTTTTTACACTACCCCGGTAGGCAGCTGAAAGGCACCACAAAAGTTTTTCTACCTGCTTTCTGGGCTGAGATGGGGAACAGCTGAGTTTTGGACTCGGCTGCTGACAAAATGTTCCAAACACACCCCATGCACAACTCCACCGGGGAAGGTGCCAGAAACGAGTTCTGTTGGTAGTTTTTACACTACCCTGGTAGGCAGCTGAAAGGCACCACAAAAGTTTTTCTACCTGCTTTCTGGGCTGAGATGGGGAATCGCTGAATTTTGGACTCGGCTGGTGACAAAATGTTCCAAACACACCCCATGCACACCTTCACTGGCAAAGGTGCCAGAAACGAGTTCTGTTGGTAGTTTTTACACTACCCCGGTAGGCAAGAGAAAGGCACCACAAAACTTGTTCTACCTGCTTTCTGGGCTGAGATGGAGAATCGCTGAATTTTGGACTCGGCTGCTGACAAAATGTTCCAAACACACCCCATGCACAACTCCACCGGGGAAGGTGCCAGAAACGAGTTCTGTTGGTAGTTTTTACAGTACCCCAGTAGGCAGCTGAAAGGCACCACAAAAGTTTTTCTACCTGCTTTCTGGGCTGAGATGGGGAACGGCTGAATTTTGGACTCGGCTGCTGACAAAATGTTCCAAACACACCCCATGCACAACTCCACCGGGGAAGGTGCCAGAAACGAGTTCTGTTGGTAGTTTTTACACTACCCCGGTAGGCAGCTGAAAGGCACCAGAAAACTTGTTCTACCTGCTTTCTGGGCTGAGATGGGGAACGGCTGAATTTTGGACTCGGCTGGTGACAAAATGTTCCAAACACACCCCATGCACAACTCCACCGGGGAAGGTGCCAGAAACGAGTTCTGTTGGTAGTTTTTACAGTACCCCCGGTAGGCAGCTGAAAGGCACCACAAAACTTGTTCTACCTGCTTTCTGGGCTGAGATGGGGAACGGCTGTATTTTGGACTCGGCTGGTAACAAAATGTTCCAAACACACCCCATGCACAGCTCCACCGGGGAAGGTGCCAGAAACGAGTTCTGTTGGTAGTTTTTACACTACCCCGGTAGGCAGCTGAAAGGCACCACAAAAGTTTTTCTACCTGCTTTCTGGGCTGAGATGGAGAATCGCTGAATTTTGGACTCGGCTGCTGACAAAATGTTCCAAACACACCCCATGCACAACTCCTCCGGGGAAGGTGCCAGAAACGAGTTCTGTTGGTAGTTTTTACACTACCCCGGTAGGCAAGAGAAAGGCACCACAAAAGTTTTTCTACCTGCTTTCTGGGCTGAGATGGGGAACGGCTTAATTTTGGACTCGGCTGGTGAAAAAATGTTCCAAACACACCCCATGCACACCTCCACCGGGGAAGGTGCCAGAAACGAGTTCTGTTGGTAGTTTTTACAGTACCCCGGTAGGCAGCTGAAAGGCACCACAAAACTTGTTGTACCTGCTTTCTGGGCTGAGATGGGGAATCGCTGAATTTTGGACTCGGCTGGTGACAAAATGTTCCAAACACACCCCATGCACACCTCCACCGGGGAAGGTGCCAGAAACGAGTTCTGTTGGTAGTTTTTACAGTACCCCCGGTAGGCAGCTGAAAGGCACCACAAAACTTGTTGTACCTGCTTTCTGGGCTGAGATGGGGAACAGCTGAATTTTGGACTCGGCTGGTGACAAAATGTTCCAAACACACCCCATGCACAACTCCACCGAGGAAGGTGCCAGAAACGAGTTCTGTTGGTAGTTTTTACACTACCCCGGTAGGCAGCTGAAAGGCACCACAAAACTTGTTCTACCTGCTTTCTGGGCTGAGATGGGGAACGGCTGAATTTTGGACTCGGCTGGTGAAAAAATGTTCCAAACACACCCCATGCACACCTCCACCGGGGAAGGTGCCAGAAACGAGTTCTGTTGGTAGTTTTTACACTACCCCCGGTAGGCAGCTGAAAGGCACCACAAAACTTTTTGTACCTGCTTTCTGGGCTGAGATGGGGAATCGCTGAATTTTGGACTCGGCTGGTGACAAAATGTTCCAAACACACCCCATGCACAACTCCACCGGGAAAGGTGCCAGAAACGAGTTCTGTTGGTAGTTTTTACACTACCCCGGTAGGCAGCTGAAAGGCACCACAAAACTTGTTCTACCTGCTTTCTGGGATGAGATGGGGATCAGCTGAATTTTGGACTCGGCTGGTGACAAAATGTTCCAAACACACCCCATGCACAACTCCACCGGGGAAGGTGCCAGAAACGAGTTCTGTTGGTAGTTTTTACAGTACCCCGGTAGGCAGCTGAAAGGCACCACAAAACTTGTTCTACCTGCTTTCTGGGCTGAGATGGGGAACGGCTGTATTTTGGACTCGGCTGGTAACAAAATGTTCCAAACACACCCCATGCACAGCTCCCCCGGGGAAGGTGCCAGAAACGAGTTCCGTTGGTAGTTTTTACACTACCCCGGTAGGCAGCTGAAAGGCACCACAAAAGTTTTTCTACCTGCTTTCTGGGCTGAGATGGAGAATCGCTGAATTTTGGACTCGGCTGCTGACAAAATGTTCCAAACACACCCCATGCACAACTACACCGGGGAAGGTGCCAGAAACGAGTTCTGTTGGTAGTTTTTACACTACCCCGGTAGGCAGCTGAAAGGCACCACAAAACTTGTTCTACCTGCTTTCTGGGCTGAGATGGGGAACGGCTGAATTTTGGACTCGGCTGGTGAAAAAATGTTCCAAACACACCCCATGCACAACTCCTCCGGGGAAGGTGCCAGAAACGAGTTCTGTTGGTAGTTTTTACAGTACCCCGGTAGGCAAGAGAAAGGCACCACAAAAGTTTTTCTACCTGCTTTCTGGGCTGAGATGGGGAACGGCTGAATTTTGGACTCGGCTGGTGAAAAAATGTTCCAAACACACCCCATGCACACCTCCACCGGGGAAGGTGCCAGAAACGAGTTCTGTTGGTAGTTTTTACAGTACCCCGGTAGGCAGCTGAAAGGCACCACAAAAGTTTTTCTACCTGCTTTCTGGGCTGAGATGGGGATCAGCTGAATTTTGGACTCGGCTGCTGACAAAATGTTCCAAACACACCCCATGCACAACTCCACCGGGGAAGGTGCCAGAAACGAGTTCTGTTGGTAGTTTTTACACTACCCCGGTAGGCAGCTGAAAGGCACCACAAAACTTGTTCTACCTGCTTTCTGGGCTGAGATGGGGAACAGCTGAATTTTGGACTCGGCTGCTGACAAAATGTTCCAAACACACCCCATGCACAACTCCACCGGGGAAGGTGCCAGAAACGAGTTCTGTTGGTAGTTTTTACACTACCCCGGTAGGCAGCTGAAAGGCACCACAAAACTTGTTCTACCTGCTTTCTGGGCTGAGATGGGGAACAGCTGAATTTTGGACTCGGCTGGTGACAAAATGTTCCAAACACACCCCATGCACAACTCCACCGAGGAAGGTGCCAGAAACGAGTTCTGTTGGTAGTTTTTACACTACCCCGGTAGGCAGCTGAAAGGCACCACAAAACTTGTTCTACCTGCTTTCTGGGCTGAGATGGGGAACGGCTGAATTTTGGACTCGGCTGGTGAAAAAATGTTCCAAACACACCCCATGCACACCTCCACCGGGGAAGGTGCCAGAAACGAGTTCTGTTGGTAGTTTTTACACTACCCCGGTAGGCAGCTGAAAGGCACCACAAAACTTGTTGTACCTGCTTTCTGGGCTGAGATGGGGAACAGCTGAATTTTGGACTCGGCTGGTGACAAAATGTTCCAAACACACCCCATGCACAACTCCACCGAGGAAGGTGCCAGAAACGAGTTCTGTTGGTAGTTTTTACACTACCCCGGTAGGCAGCTGAAAGGCACCACAAAACTTGTTGTACCTGCTTTCTGGGCTGAGATGGGGAATCGCTGAATTTTGGACTCGGCTGGTGACAAAATGTTCCAAACACACCCCATGCACACCTCCACCGGGGAAGGTGCCAGAAACGAGTTCTGTTGGTAGTTTTTACACTACCCCGGTAGGCAGCTGAAAGGCACCACAAAACTTGTTGTACCTGCTTTCTGGGCTGAGATGGGGAATCGCTGAATTTTGGACTCGGCTGGTGACAAGATGTTCCAAACACACCCCATGCACAACTCCACCGAGGAAGGTGCCAGAAACGAGTTCTGTTGGTAGTTTTTACACTACCCCGGTAGGCAGCTGAAAGGCACCACAAAAGTTTTTCTACCTGCTTTCTGGGATGAGATGGGGATCAGCTGAATTTTGGACTCGGCTGCTGACAAAATGTTCCAAACACACCCCATGCACAACTCCACCGGGGAAGGTGCCAGAAACGAGTTCTGTTGGTAGTTTTTACACTACCCCGGTAGGCAGCTGAAAGGCACCACAAAACTTGTTCTACCTGCTTTCTGGGCTGAGATGGGGAACGGCTGAATTTTGGACTCGGCTGGTGACAAAATGTTCCAAACACACCCCATGCACAACTCCACCGAGGAAGGTGCCAGAAACGACTTCTTTTGGTAGTTTTTACACTACCCCGGTAGGCAGCTGAAAGGCACCACAAAACTTGTTGTACCTGCTTTCTGGGCTGAGATGGGGAATCGCTGAATTTTGGACTCAGCTGGTGACAAAATGTTCCAAACACACCCCATGCACACCTCCACCGGGGAAGGTGCCAGAAACGAGTTCTGTTGGTAGTTTTTACACTACCCCGGTAGGCAGCTGAAAGGCACCACAAAACTTGTTGTACCTGCTTTCTGGGCTGAGATGGGGAATCGCTGAATTTTGGACTCGGCTGGTGACAAAATGTTCCAAACACACCCCATGCACACCTTCACTGGCAAAGGTGCCAGAAACGAGTTCTGTTGGTAGTTTTTACACTACCCCGGTAGGCAGCTGAAAGGCACCACAAAAGTTTTTCTACCTGCTTTCTGGGCTGAGATGGGGATCAGCTGAATTTTGGACTCGGCTGCTGACAAAATGTTCCAAACACAACCCATGCACAACTCCACCGGGGAAGGTGCCAGAAACGAGTTCTGTTGGTAGTTTTTACAGTACCCCGGTAGGCAGCTGAAAGGCACCACAAAACTTGTTGTACCTGCTTTCTGGGCTGAGATGGAGAATCGCTGAATTTTGGACTCGGCTGGTGACAAAATGTTCCAAACACACCCCATGCACACCTCCACCGGGGAAGGTGCCAGAAACGAGTTCTGTTGGTAGTTTTTACACTACCCCGGTAGGCAGCTGAAAGGCACCAGAAAACTTGTTCTACCTGCTTTCTGGGCTGAGATGGGGAACCGCTGAATTTTGGACTCGGCTGGTAACAAAATGTTCCAAACACACCCCATGCACAACTCCACCGGGGAAGGTGCCAGAAACGAGTTCTGTTGGTAGTTTTTACACTACCCCGGTAGGCAGCTGAAAGGCACCACAAAACTTGTTCTACCTGCTTTCTGGGCTGAGATGGGGAACGGCTGAATTTTGGACTCGGCTGGTAACAAAATGTTCCAAACACACCCCATGCACAGCTCCACCGGGGAAGGTGCCAGAAACGAGTTCTGTTGGTAGTTTTTACACTACCCCGGTAGGCAGCTGAAAGGCACCACAAAAGTTTTTCTACCTGCTTTCTGGGCTGAGATGGAGAATCGCTGAATTTTGGACTCGGCTGCTGACAAAATGTTCCAAACACACCCCATGCACAACTCCACCGAGGAAGGTGCCAGAAACGAGTTCTCTTGGTAGTTTTTACACTACCCCGGTAGGCAGCTGAAAGGCACCACAAAACTTGTTCTACCTGCTTTCTGGGCTGAGATGGGGAACGGCTGAATTTTGGACTCGGCTGGTGAAAAAATGTTCCAAACACACCCCATGCACAACTCCTCCGGGGAAGGTGCCAGAAACGAGTTCTGTTGGAAGTTTTTACACTACCCCGGTAGGCAAGAGAAAGGCACCACAAAAGTTTTTCTACCTGCTTTCTGGGCTGAGATGGGGAACGGCTGAATTTTGGACTCGGCTGGTGAAAAAATGTTCCAAACACACCCCATGCACACCTCCACGGGGGAAGGTGCCAGAAACGAGTTCTGTTGGTAGTTTTTACACTACCCCGGTAGGCAGCTGAAAGGCACCACAAAAGTTTTTCTACCTGCTTTCTGGGCTGAGATGGGGAACAGCTGAATTTTGGACTCGGCTGGTGACAAAATGTTCCAAACACACCCCATGCACACCTTCACTGGCAAAGGTGCCAGAAACGAGTTCTGTTGGTAGTTTTTACACTACCCCGGTAGGCAGCTAAAAGGCACCACAAAACTTGTTCTACCTGCTTTCTGGGCTGAGATGGGGAATCGCTGAATTTTGGACTCAGCTGCTGACAAAATGTTCCAAACACACCCCATGCACAACTCCACCGGGGAAGGTGCCAGAAACGAGTTCTGTTGGTAGTTTTTACACTACCCCGGTAGGCAAGAGAAAGGCACCACAACACTTGTTGTACCTGCTTTCTGGGCTGAGATGGGGAACGGCTGAATTTTGGACTCGGCTGCTGACAAAATGTTCCAAACACACCCCATGCACACCTCCACCGGGGAAGGTGCCAGAAACGAGTTCTGTTGGTAGTTTTTACACTACCCCGGTAGGCAGCTGAAAGGCACCAGAAAACTTGTTCTACCTGCTTTCTGGGCTGAGATGGGGAATCGCTGAATTTTGGACTCGGCTGGTGACAAAATGTTCCAAACACACCCCATGCACACCTCCACCGGGGAAGGTGCCAGAAACGAGTTCTGTTGGTAGTTTTTACAGTACCCCGGTAGGCAGCTGAAAGGCACCACAAAAGTTTTTCTACCTGCTTTCTGGGCTGAGATGGGGAACAGCTGAATTTTGGACTCGGCTGGTGACAAAATGTTCCAAACACACCCCATGCACACCTCCACCGGGGAAGGTGCCAGAAACGAGTTCTGTTGGTAGTTTTTACACTACCCCGGTAGGCAGCTGAAAGGCACTACAAACGTTTTTCTACCTGCTTTCTGGGCTGAGATGGGGAACGGCTGAGTTTTGGACTCGGCTGCTGACAAAATGTTCCAAACACACCCCATGCACAACTCCTCCGGGGAAGGTGTTAGAAAGGAGTTCTGTTGGTAGTTCTTACACTGCCCCGGTAGGCAGCTGAAAGGCACCACAAAACTTGTTGTACCTGCTTTCTGGGCTGAGATGGGGAATCGCTGAATTTTGGACTCGGCTGGTGACAAAATGTTCCAAACACACCCCATGCACACCTTCACTGGTAAAGGTGCCAGAAACGAGTTCTGTTGGTAGTTTTTACACTACCCCGGTAGGCAGCTGAAAGGCACCACAAAAGTTTTTCTACCTGCTTTCTGGGCTGAGATGGGGATCAGCTGAATTTTGGACTCGGCTGGTGACAAAATGTTCCAAACACACCCCATGCACAACTACACCGAGGAAGGTGCCAGAAACGAGTTCTGTTGGTAGTTTTTACACTACCCCGGTAGGCAGCTGAAAGGCACCACAAAACTTTTTGTACCTGCTTTCTGGGCTGAGATGGGGAACGGCTGAATTTTGGACTCGGCTGGTGACAAAATGTTCCAAACACACCCCATGCACACCTCCACCGGGGAAGGTGCCAGAAACGAGTTCTGTTGGTAGTTTTTACACTACCCCGGTAGGCAGCTGAAAGGCACCACAAAACTTGTTGTACCTGCTTTCTGGGCTGAGATGGGGAACAGCTGAATTTTGGACTCGGCTGGTGACAAAATGTTCCAAACACACCCCATGCACACCTTCACTGGCAAAGGTGCCAGAAATGAGTTCTGTTGGTAGTTTTTACACTACCCCGGTAGGCAGCTGAAAGGCACCACAAAACTTGTTCTACCTGCTTTCTGGGCTGAGATGGGGAATCGCTGAATTTTGGACTCAGCTGCTGACAAAATGTTCCAAACACACCCCATGCACACCTCCACCGGGGAAGGTGCCAGAAACGAGTTCTGTTGGTAGTTTTTACACTACCCCGGTAGGCAAGAGAAAGGCACCACAACACTTGTTGTACCTGCTTTCTGGGCTGAGATGGGGAACGGCTGAATTTTGGACTCGGCTGCTGACAAAATGTTCCAAACACACCCCATGCACACCTCCACCGAGGAAGGTGCCAGAAACGAGTTCTGTTGGTAGTTTTTACACTACCCCGGTAGGCAGCTGAAAGGCACCACAAAACTTTTTGTACCTGCTTTCTGGGCTGAGATGGGGAACGGCTGAATTTTGGACTCGGCTGGTGACAAAATGTTCCAAACACACCCCATGCACACCTCCACCGGGGAAGGTGCCAGAAACGAGTTCTGTTGGTAGTTTTTACAGTACCCCGGTAGGCAGCTGAAAGGCACCACAAAACTTGTTGTACCTGCTTTCTGGGCTGAGATGGGGAACAGCTGAATTTTGGACTCGGCTGGTGACAAAATGTTCCAAACACACCCCATGCACACCTTCACTGGCAAAGGTGCCAGAAATGAGTTCTGTTGGTAGTTTTTACACTACCCCGGTAGGCAGCTGAAAGACACCACAAAACTTGTTCTACCTGCTTTCTGGGCTGAGATGGGGAACAGCTGAATTTTGGACTCGGCTGGTGACAAAATGTTCCAAACACACCCCATGCACACCTCCACCGGGGAAGGTGCCAGAAACGAGTTCTGTTGGTAGTTTTTACACTACCCCGGTAGGCAGCTGAAAGGCACTACAAACGTTTTTCTACCTGCTTTCTGGGCTGAGATGGGGAACGGCTGAGTTTTGGACTCGGCTGCTGACAAAATGTTCCAAACACACCCCATGCACAACTCCTCCGGGGAAGGTGTTAGAAAGGAGTTCTGTTGGTAGTTCTTACACTGCCCCGGTAGGCAGCTGAAAGGCACCACAAAACTTGTTGTACCTGCTTTCTGGGCTGAGATGGGGAATCGCTGAATTTTGGACTCGGCTGGTGACAAAATGTTCCAAACACACCCCATGCACACCTTCACTGGTAAAGGTGCCAGAAACGAGTTCTGTTGGTAGTTTTTACACTACCCCGGTAGGCAGCTGAAAGGCACCACAAAAGTTTTTCTACCTGCTTTCTGGGCTGAGATGGGGATCAGCTGAATTTTGGACTCGGCTGGTGACAAAATGTTCCAAACACACCCCATGCACAACTACACCGAGGAAGGTGCCAGAAACGAGTTCTGTTGGTAGTTTTTACACTACCCCGGTAGGCAGCTGAAAGGCACCACAAAACTTTTTGTACCTGCTTTCTGGGCTGAGATGGGGAACGGCTGAATTTTGGACTCGGCTGGTGACAAAATGTTCCAAACACACCCCATGCACACCTCCACCGGGGAAGGTGCCAGAAACGAGTTCTGTTGGTAGTTTTTACACTACCCCGGTAGGCAGCTGAAAGGCACCACAAAACTTGTTGTACCTGCTTTCTGGGCTGAGATGGGGAACAGCTGAATTTTGGACTCGGCTGGTGACAAAATGTTCCAAACACACCCCATGCACACCTTCACTGGCAAAGGTGCCAGAAATGAGTTCTGTTGGTAGTTTTTACACTACCCCGGTAGGCAGCTGAAAGGCACCACAAAACTTGTTCTACCTGCTTTCTGGGCTGAGATGGGGAATCGCTGAATTTTGGACTCAGCTGCTGACAAAATGTTCCAAACACACCCCATGCACACCTCCACCGGGGAAGGTGCCAGAAACGAGTTCTGTTGGTAGTTTTTACACTACCCCGGTAGGCAAGAGAAAGGCACCACAACACTTGTTGTACCTGCTTTCTGGGCTGAGATGGGGAACGGCTGAATTTTGGACTCGGCTGCTGACAAAATGTTCCAAACACACCCCATGCACACCTCCACCGAGGAAGGTGCCAGAAACGAGTTCTGTTGGTAGTTTTTACACTACCCCGGTAGGCAGCTGAAAGGCACCACAAAACTTTTTGTACCTGCTTTCTGGGCTGAGATGGGGAACGGCTGAATTTTGGACTCGGCTGGTGACAAAATGTTCCAAACACACCCCATGCACACCTCCACCGGGGAAGGTGCCAGAAACGAGTTCTGTTGGTAGTTTTTACAGTACCCCGGTAGGCAGCTGAAAGGCACCACAAAACTTGTTGTACCTGCTTTCTGGGCTGAGATGGGGAACAGCTGAATTTTGGACTCGGCTGGTGACAAAATGTTCCAAACACACCCCATGCACACCTTCACTGGCAAAGGTGCCAGAAATGAGTTCTGTTGGTAGTTTTTACACTACCCCGGTAGGCAGCTGAAAGACACCACAAAACTTGTTCTACCTGCTTTCTGGGCTGAGATGGGGAACAGCTGAATTTTGGACTCGGCTGGTGACAAAATGTTCCAAACACACCCCATGCACACCTCCACCGGGGAAGGTGCCAGAAACGAGTTCTGTTGGTAGTTTTTACACTACCCCGGTAGGCAGCTGAAAGGCACCACAAAACTTGTTCTACCTGCTTTCTGGGCTGAGATGGGGAACGGCTGAATTTTGGACTCGGCTGGTAACAAAATGTTCCAAACACACCCCATGCACAACTCCACCGAGGAAGGTGCCAGAAACGAGTTCTGTTGGTAGTTTTTACACTACCCCGGTAGGCAAGAGAAAGGCACCACAAAACTTGTTCTACCTGCTTTCTGGGCTGAGATGGAGAATCGCTGAATTTTGGACTCGGCTGGTGACAAAATGTTCCAAACACACCCCATGCACAACTCCACCGGGGAAGGTGCCAGAAACGAGTTCTGTTGGTAGTTTTTACAGTACCCCGGTAGGCAGCTGAAAGGCACCACAAAAGTTTTTCTACCTGCTTTCTGGGCTGAGATGGGGAACAGCTGAGTTTTGGACTCGGCTGCTGACAAAATGTTCCAAACACACCCCATGCACAACTCCACCGGGGAAGGTGCCAGAAACGAGTTCTGTTGGTAGTTCTTACACTGCCCCGGTAGGCAGCTGAAAGGCACCACAAAACTTGATCTACCTGCTTTCTGGGCTGAGATGGGGAACCGCTGAATTTTGGACTCGGCTGGTGAAAAAATGTTCCAAACACACCCCATGCACAACTCCACCGAGGAAGGTGCCAGAAACGAGTTCTGTTGGTAGTTTTTACACTACCCCGGTAGGCAGCTGAAAGGCACCACAAAAGTTTTTCTACCTGCTTTCTGGGCTGAGATGGGGAACGGCTGAATTTTGGACTCGGCTGGTGAAAAAATGTTCCAAACACACCCCATGCACAACTCCACCGAGGAAGGTGCTAGAAACGAGTTCTGTTGGTAGTTTTTACAGTACCCCGGTAGGCAGCTGAAAGGCACCACAAAACTTGTTGTACCTGCTTTCTGGGCTGAGATGGGGAACGGCTGAATTTTGGACTCGGCTGCTGACAAAATGTTCCAAACACACCCCATGCACACCTCCACCGGGGAAGGTGCCAGAAACGAGTTCTGTTGGTAGTTTTTACACTACCCCGGTAGGCAGCTGAAAGGCACCAGAAAACTTGTTCTACCTGCTTTCTGGGCTGAGATGGGGAACGGCTGAATTTTGGACTCGGCTGGTGACAAAATGTTCCAAACACACCCCATGCACACCTCCACCGGGGAAGGTGCCAGAAACGAGTTCTGTTGGTAGTTTTTACAGTACCCCGGTAGGCAGCTGAAAGGCACCACAAAAGTTTTTCTACCTGCTTTCTGGGCTGAGATGGGGAACAGCTGAATTTTGGACTCGGCTGGTGACAAAATGTTCCAAACACACCCCATGCACACCTCCACCGGGGAAGGTGCCAGAAACGAGTTCTGTTGGTAGTTTTTACACTACCCCGGTAGGCAGCTGAAAGGCACCACAAAACTTGTTCTACCTGCTTTCTGGGCTGAGATGGGGAACGGCTGAATTTTGGACTCGGCTGGTAACAAAATGTTCCAAACACACCCCATGCACACCTCCACCGGGGAAGGTGCCAGAAACGAGTTCTGTTGGTAGTTTTTACACTACCCCGGTAGGCAAGAGAAAGGCACCACAAAACTTGTTCTACCTGCTTTCTGGGCTGAGATGGAGAATCGCTGAATTTTGGACTCGGCTGGTGACAAAATGTTCCAAACACACCCCATGCACAACTCCACCGGGGAAGGTGCCAGAAACGAGTTCTGTTGGTAGTTTTTACAGTACCCCAGTAGGCAGCTGAAAGGCACCACAAAAGTTTTTCTACCTGCTTTCTGGGCTGAGATGGGGATCAGCTGAATTTTGGACTCGGCTGCTGACAAAATGTTCCAAACACACCCCATGCACAACTCCACCGGCAAAGGTGCCAGAAACGAGTTCTGTTGGTAGTTTTTACAGTACCCCGGTAGGCAGCTGAAAGGCACCGCAAAACTTGTTGTACCTGCTTTCTGGGCTGAGATGGGGAACGGCTGAATTTTGGACTCGGCTGGTGACAAAATGTTCCAAACACACCCCATGCACAACTCCACCGGGGAAGGTGCCAGAAACGAGTTCTGTTGGTAGTTTTTACAGTACCCCGGTAGGCAGCTGAAAGGCACCACAAAAGTTTTTCTACCTGCTTTCTGGGCTGAGATGGTGAACAGCTGAGTTTTGGACTCGGCTGCTGACAAAATGTTCCAAACACACCCCATGCACAACTCCACCGGGGAAGGTGCCAGAAACGAGTTCTGTTGGTAGTTCTTACACTGCCCCGGTAGGCAGCTGAAAGGCACCACAAAACTTGATCTACCTGCTTTCTGGGCTGAGATGGGGAACCGCTGAATTTTGGACTCGGCTGGTGAAAAAATGTTCCAAACACACCCCATGCACAACTCCACCGAGGAAGGTGCCAGAAACGAGTTCTGTTGGTAGTTTTTACACTACCCCGGTAGGCAGCTGAAAGGCACCACAAAACTTGTTCTACCTGCTTTCTGGGCTGAGATGGGGAACGGCTGAATTTTGGACTCGGCTGGTGAAAAAATGTTCCAAACACACCCCATGCACAACTCCACCGAGGAAGGTGCTAGAAACGAGTTCTGTTGGTAGTTTTTACACTACCCCGGTAGGCAGCTGAAAGGCACCACAAAACTTGTTCTACCTGCTTTCTGGGCTGAGATGGGGAACGGCTGAATTTTGGACTCGGCTGGTAACAAAATGTTCCAAACACACCCCATGCACACCTCCACCGGGGAAGGTGCCAGAAACGAGTTCTGTTGGTAGTTTTTACAGTACCCCGGTAGGCAGCTGAAAGGCACCACAAAAGTTTTTCTACCTGCTTTCTGGGCTGAGATGGGGAACGGCTGAATTTTGGACTCGGCTGCTGACAAAATGTTCCAAACACACCCCATGCACAACTCCACCGGGGAAGGTGCCAGAAACGAGTTCTGTTGGTAGTTTTTACACTACCCCGGTAGGCAGCTGAAAGGCACCACAAAACTTGTTGTACCTGCTTTCTGGGCTGAGATGGAGAATCGCTGAATTTTGGACTCGGCTGGTGACAAAATGTTCCAAACACACCCCATGCACAACTCCACCGGGGAAGGTGCCAGAAACGAGTTCTCTTGGTAGTTTTTACAGTACCCCGGTAGGCAGCTGAAAGGCACCACAAAACTTGTTCTACCTGCTTTCTGGGCTGAGATGGGGAACGGCTGAATTTTGGACTCGGCTGGTAACAAAATGTTCCAAACACACCCCATGCACAACTCCACCGAGGAAGGTGCCAGAAACGAGTTCTGTTGGTAGTTTTTACAGTACCCCGGTAGGCAGCTGAAAGGCACCGCAAAACTTGTTGTACCTGCTTTCTGGGCTGAGATGGGGAACGGCTGAATTTTGGACTCGGCTGGTGACAAAATGTTCCAAACACACCCCATGCACAACTCCACCGGGGAAGGTGCCAGAAACGAGTTCTGTTGGTAGTTTTTACAGTACCCCGGTAGGCAGCTGAAAGGCACCACAAAACTTGTTCTACCTGCTTTCTGGGCTGAGATGGGGAACGGCTGTATTTTGGACTCGGCTGCTGACAAAATGTTCCAAACACATCCCATGCACAGCTCCACCGGGGAAGGTGCCAGAAACGAGTTCTGTTGGTAGTTTTTACACTACCCCGGTAGGCAGCTGAAAGGCACCAGAAAACTTGTTCTACCTGCTTTCTGGGCTGAGATGGGGAACGGCTGTATTTTGGACTCGGCTGGTAACAAAATGTTCCAAACACACCCCATGCACAGCTCCCCCGGGGAAGGTGCCAGAAACGAGTTCCGTTGGTAGTTTTTACACTACCCCGGTAGGCAGCTGAAAGGCACCACAAAAGTTTTGCTACCTGCTTTCTGGGCTGAGATGGGGAACAGCTGAGTTTTGGACTCGGCTGGTGACAAAATGTTCCAAACACACCCCATGCACAGCTCCACCGGGGAAGGTGCCAGAAACGAGTTCTGTTGGTAGTTTTTACACTACCCCGGTAGGCAAGAGAAAGGCACCACAAAAGTTTTTCTACCTGCTTTCTGGGCTGAGATGGGGAACGGCTGAATTTTGGACTCGGCTGGTGAAAAAATGTTCCAAACACACCCCATGCACACCTCCACCGGGGAAGGTGCCAGAAACGAGTTCTGTTGGTAGTTTTTACAGTACCCCGGTAGGCAGCTGAAAGGCACCACAAAAGTTTTTCTACCTGCTTTCTGGGCTGAGATGGGGATCAGCTGAATTTTGGACTCGGCTGCTGACAAAATGTTCCAAACACACCCCATGCACAACTCCACCGGGGAAGGTGCCAGAAACGAGTTCTGTTGGTAGTTTTTACACTACCCCGGTAGGCAGCTGAAAGGCACCACAAAACTTGTTCTACCTGCTTTCTGGGCTGAGATGGGGAACAGCTGAATTTTGGACTCGGCTGCTGACAAAATGTTCCAAACACACCCCATGCACAACTCCACCGGGGAAGGTGCCAGAAACGAGTTCTGTTGGTAGTTTTTACACTACCCCGGTAGGCAGCTGAAAGGCACCACAAAACTTGTTCTACCTGCTTTCTGGGCTGAGATGGGGAACAGCTGAATTTTGGACTCGGCTGGTGACAAAATGTTCCAAACACACCCCATGCACAACTCCACCGAGGAAGGTGCCAGAAACGAGTTCTGTTGGTAGTTTTTACACTACCCCGGTAGGCAGCTGAAAGGCACCACAAAACTTGTTCTACCTGCTTTCTGGGCTGAGATGGGGAACGGCTGAATTTTGGACTCGGCTGGTGAAAAAATGTTCCAAACACACCCCATGCACACCTCCACCGGGGAAGGTGCCAGAAACGAGTTCTGTTGGTAGTTTTTACACTACCCCGGTAGGCAGCTGAAAGGCACCACAAAACTTGTTCTACCTGCTTTCTGGGCTGAGATGGAGAATCGCTGAATTTTGGACTCGGCTGGTGACAAAATGTTCCAAACACACCCCATGCACAACTCCACCGGGGAAGGTGCCAGAAACGAGTTCTGTTGGTAGTTTTTACAGTACCCCAGTAGGCAGCTGAAAGGCACCACAAAAGTTTTTCTACCTGCTTTCTGGGATGAGATGGGGATCAGCTGAATTTTGGACTCGGCTGCTGACAAAATGTTCCAAACACACCCCATGCACAACTCCACCGGGGAAGGTGCCAGAAACGAGTTCTGTTGGTAGTTTTTACAGTACCCCGGTAGGCAGCTGAAAGGCACCGCAAAACTTGTTGTACCTGCTTTCTGGGCTGAGATGGGGAACGGCTGAATTTTGGACTCGGCTGGTGACAAAATGTTCCAAACACACCCCATGCACAACTCCACCGGGGAAGGTGCCAGAAACGAGTTCTGTTGGTAGTTTTTACAGTACCCCGGTAGGCAGCTGAAAGGCACCACAAAACTTGTTCTACCTGCTTTCTGGGCTGAGATGGGGAACGGCTGTATTTTGGACTCGGCTGCTGACAAAATGTTCCAAACACATCCCATGCACAGCTCCACCGGGGAAGGTGCCAGAAACGAGTTCTGTTGGTAGTTTTTACACTACCCCGGTAGGCAGCTGAAAGGCACCACAAAACTTGTTCTACCTGCTTTCTGGGCTGAGATGGGGAACGGCTGTATTTTGGACTCGGCTGGTAACAAAATGTTCCAAACACACCCCATGCACAGCTCCCCCGGGGAAGGTGCCAGAAACGAGTTCCGTTGGTAGTTTTTACACTACCCCGGTAGGCAGCTGAAAGGCACCACAAAAGTTTTTCTACCTGCTTTCTGGGCTGAGATGGAGAATCGCTGAATTTTGGACTCGGCTGCTGACAAAATGTTCCAAACACACCCCATGCACAACTACACCGGGGAAGGTGCCAGAAACGAGTTCTGTTGGTAGTTTTTACACTACCCCGGTAGGCAGCTGAAAGGCACCACAAAACTTGTTCTACCTGCTTTCTGGGCTGAGATGGGGAACGGCTGAATTTTGGACTCGGCTGCTGACAAAATGTTCCAAACACACCCCATGCACAACTCCTCCGGGGAAGGTGCCAGAAACGAGTTCTGTTGGTAGTTTTTACACTACCCCGGTAGGCAAGAGAAAGGCACCACAAAAGTTTTTCTACCTGCTTTCTGGGCTGAGATGGGGAACGGCTGAATTTTGGACTCGGCTGGTGAAAAAATGTTCCAAACACACCCCATGCACACCTCCACCGGGGAAGGTGCCAGAAACGAGTTCTGTTGGTAGTTTTTACAGTACCCCGGTAGGCAGCTGAAAGGCACCACAAAAGTTTTTCTACCTGCTTTCTGGGCTGAGATGGGGATCAGCTGAATTTTGGACTCGGCTGCTGACAAAATGTTCCAAACACACCCCATGCACAACTCCACCGGGGAAGGTGCCAGAAACGAGTTCTGTTGGTAGTTTTTACACTACCCCGGTAGGCAGCTGAAAGGCACCACAAAACTTGTTCTACCTGCTTTCTGGGCTGAGATGGGGAACAGCTGAATTTTGGACTCGGCTGCTGACAAAATGTTCCAAACACACCCCATGCACAACTCCACCGGGGAAGGTGCCAGAAACGAGTTCTGTTGGTAGTTTTTACACTACCCCGGTAGGCAGCTGAAAGGCACCACAAAACTTGTTCTACCTGCTTTCTGGGCTGAGATGGGGAACAGCTGAATTTTGGACTCGGCTGGTGACAAAATGTTCCAAACACACCCCATGCACAACTCCACCGAGGAAGGTGCCAGAAACGAGTTCTGTTGGTAGTTTTTACACTACCCCGGTAGGCAGCTGAAAGGCACCACAAAACTTGTTGTACCTGCTTTCTGGGCTGAGATGGGGAACGGCTGAATTTTGGACTCGGCTGGTGAAAAAATGTTCCAAACACACCCCATGCACACCTCCACCGGGGAAGGTGCCAGAAACGAGTTCTGTTGGTAGTTTTTACACTACCCCGGTAGGCAGCTGAAAGGCACCACAAAACTTGTTCTACCTGCTTTCTGGGCTGAGATGGGGAACAGCTGAATTTTGGACTCGGCTGGTGACAAAATGTTCCAAACACACCCCATGCACAACTCCACCGAGGAAGGTGCCAGAAACGAGTTCTGTTGGTAGTTTTTACACTACCCCGGTAGGCAGCTGAAAGGCACCACAAAACTTGTTGTACCTGCTTTCTGGGCTGAGATGGGGAACGGCTGAATTTTGGACTCGGCTGGTGAAAAAATGTTCCAAACACACCCCATGCACACCTCCACCGGGGAAGGTGCCAGAAACGAGTTCTGTTGGTAGTTTTTACACTACCCCGGTAGGCAGCTGAAAGGCACCACAAAACTTGTTGTACCTGCTTTCTGGGCTGAGATGGGGAATCGCTGAATTTTGGACTCGGCTGGTGACAAGATGTTCCAAACACACCCCATGCACAACTCCACCGAGGAAGGTGCCAGAAACGAGTTCTGTTGGTAGTTTTTACACTACCCCGGTAGGCAGCTGAAAGGCACCACAAAAGTTTTTCTACCTGCTTTCTGGGATGAGATGGGGATCAGCTGAATTTTGGACTCGGCTGCTGACAAAATGTTCCAAACACACCCCATGCACAACTCCACCGGGGAAGGTGCCAGAAACGAGTTCTGTTGGTAGTTTTTACACTACCCCGGTAGGCAGCTGAAAGGCACCACAAAACTTGTTCTACCTGCTTTCTGGGCTGAGATGGGGAACGGCTGAATTTTGGACTCGGCTGGTGACAAAATGTTCCAAACACACCCCATGCACAACTCCACCGAGGAAGGTGCCAGAAACGACTTCTTTTGGTAGTTTTTACACTACCCCGGTAGGCAGCTGAAAGGCACCACAAAACTTGTTGTACCTGCTTTCTGGGCTGAGATGGGGAATCGCTGAATTTTGGACTCAGCTGGTGACAAAATGTTCCAAACACACCCCATGCACACCTCCACCGGGGAAGGTGCCAGAAACGAGTTCTGTTGGTAGTTTTTACACTACCCCGGTAGGCAGCTGAAAGGCACCACAAAACTTGTTGTACCTGCTTTCTGGGCTGAGATGGGGAATCGCTGAATTTTGGACTCGGCTGGTGACAAAATGTTCCAAACACACCCCATGCACACCTTCACTGGCAAAGGTGCCAGAAACGAGTTCTGTTGGTAGTTTTTACACTACCCCGGTAGGCAGCTGAAAGGCACCACAAAAGTTTTTCTACCTGCTTTCTGGGCTGAGATGGGGATCAGCTGAATTTTGGACTCGGCTGCTGACAAAATGTTCCAAACACAACCCATGCACAACTCCACCGGGGAAGGTGCCAGAAACGAGTTCTTTTGGTAGTTTTTACAGTACCCCGGTAGGCAGCTGAAAGGCACCACAAAACTTGTTGTACCTGCTTTCTGGGCTGAGATGGAGAATCGCTGAATTTTGGACTCGGCTGGTGACAAAATGTTCCAAACACACCCCATGCACACCTCCACCGGGGAAGGTGCCAGAAACGAGTTCTGTTGGTAGTTTTTACACTACCCCGGTAGGCAGCTGAAAGGCACCAGAAAACTTGTTCTACCTGCTTTCTGGGCTGAGATGGGGAACCGCTGAATTTTGGACTCGGCTGGTGACAAAATGTTCCAAACACACCCCATGCACAACTCCACCGGGGAAGGTGCCAGAAACGAGTTCTGTTGGTAGTTTTTACACTACCCCGGTAGGCAGCTGAAAGGCACCACAAAACTTGTTCTACCTGCTTTCTGGGCTGAGATGGGGAACGGCTGTATTTTGGACTCGGCTGGTAACAAAATGTTCCAAACACACCCCATGCACAGCTCCACCGGGGAAGGTGCCAGAAACGAGTTCTGTTGGTAGTTTTTACACTACCCCGGTAGGCAGCTGAAAGGCACCACAAAAGTTTTTCTACCTGCTTTCTGGGCTGAGATGGAGAATCGCTGAATTTTGGACTCGGCTGCTGACAAAATGTTCCAAACACACCCCATGCACAACTCCACCGAGGAAGGTGCCAGAAACGAGTTCTCTTGGTAGTTTTTACACTACCCCGGTAGGCAGCTGAAAGGCACCACAAAACTTGTTCTACCTGCTTTCTGGGCTGAGATGGGGAACGGCTGAATTTTGGACTCGGCTGGTGAAAAAATGTTCCAAACACACCCCATGCACAACTCCTCCGGGGAAGGTGCCAGAAACGAGTTCTGTTGGTAGTTTTTACACTACCCCGGTAGGCAAGAGAAAGGCACCACAAAAGTTTTTCTACCTGCTTTCTGGGCTGAGATGGGGAACGGCTGAATTTTGGACTCGGCTGGTGAAAAAATGTTCCAAACACACCCCATGCACACCTCCACCGGGGAAGGTGCCAGAAACGAGTTCTGTTGGTAGTTTTTACACTACCCCGGTAGGCAGCTGAAAGGCACCACAAAAGTTTTTCTACCTGCTTTCTGGGCTGAGATGGGGAACAGCTGAATTTTGGACTCGGCTGGTGACAAAATGTTCCAAACACACCCCATGCACACCTTCACTGGCAAAGGTGCCAGAAACGAGTTCTGTTGGTAGTTTTTACACTACCCCGGTAGGCAGCTGAAAGGCACCACAAAACTTGTTCTACCTGCTTTCTGGGCTGAGATGGGGAATCGCTGAATTTTGGACTCAGCTGCTGACAAAATGTTCCAAACACACCCCATGCACACCTCCACCGGGGAAGGTGCCAGAAACGAGTTCTGTTGGTAGTTTTTACAGTACCCCGGTAGGCAGCTGAAAGGCACCACAAAAGTTTTTCTACCTGCTTTCTGGGCTGAGATGGGGAACAGCTGAATTTTGGACTCGGCTGGTGACAAAATGTTCCAAACACACCCCATGCACACCTCCACCGGGGAAGGTGCCAGAAACGAGTTCTGTTGGTAGTTTTTACACTACCCCGGTAGGCAGCTGAAAGGCACTACAAACGTTTTTCTACCTGCTTTCTGGGCTGAGATGGGGAACAGCTGAGTTTTGGACTCGGCTGCTGACAAAATGTTCCAAACACACCCCATGCACAACTCCTCCGGGGAAGGTGTTAGAAAGGAGTTCTGTTGGTAGTTCTTACACTGCCCCGGTAGGCAGCTGAAAGGCACCACAAAACTTGTTGTACCTGCTTTCTGGGCTGAGATGGGGAATCGCTGAATTTTGGACTCGGCTGGTGACAAAATGTTCCAAACACACCCCATGCACACCTTCACTGGCAAAGGTGCCAGAAACGAGTTCTGTTGGTAGTTTTTACACTACCCCGGTAGGCAGCTGAAAGGCACCACAAAACTTGTTCTACCTGCTTTCTGGGCTGAGATGGGGAATTGCTGAATTTTGGACTCGGCTGGTGACAAAATGTTCCAAACACACCCCATGCACAACTCCACCGGGGAAGGTGCCAGAAACGAGTTCCGTTGGTAGTTTTTACACTACCCCGGTAGGCAAGAGAAAGGCACCACAAAACTTGTTCTACCTGCTTTCTGGGCTGAGATGGGGAATCGCTGACTTTTGGACTTGGCTGGTAACAAAATGTTCCAAACACACCCCATGCACAACTCCACCGGGGAAGGTGCCAGAAACGAGTTCTGTTGGTAGTTTTTACACTACCCCGGTAGGCAGCTGAAAGGCACCACAAAACTTGTTCTACCTGCTTTCTGGGCTGAGATGGGGAATCGCTGAATTTTGGACTCGGCTGGTGACAAAATGTTCCAAACACACCCCATGCACAACTCCACCAAGGAAGGTGCCAGAAACGAGTTCTGTTGGTAGTTTTTACAGTACCCCGGTAGGCAGCTGAAAGGCACCACAAAACTTGTTCTACCTGCTTTCTGGGCTGAGATGGGGAATAGCTGAATTTTGGACTTGGCTGGTGACAAAATGTTCCAAACACACCCCATGCACAACTCCACCGGGGAAGGTGCCAGAAACGAGTTCTGTTGGTAGTTTTTACACTACCCCGGTAGGCAGCTGAAAGGCACCACAAAACTTTTTGTACCTGCTTTCTGGGCTGAGATGGGGAACGGCTGAATTTTGGACTCGGCTGGTGACAAAATGTTCCAAACACACCCCATGCACACCTCCACCGGGGAAGGTGCCAGAAACGAGTTCTGTTGGTAGTTTTTACAGTACCCCGGTAGGCAGCTGAAAGGCACCACAAAACTTGTTGTACCTGCTTTCTGGGGTGAGATGGGGAACAGCTGAATTTTGGACTCGGCTGGTGACAAAATGTTCCAAACACACCCCATGCACACCTTCACTGGCAAAGGTGCCAGAAATGAGTTCTGTTGGTAGTTTTTACACTACCCCGGTAGGCAGCTGAAAGGCACCACAAAACTTGTTCTACCTGCTTTCTGGGCTGAGATGGGGAATCGCTGAATTTTGGACTCAGCTGCTGACAAAATGTTCCAAACACACCCCATGCACACCTCCACCGGGGAAGGTGCCAGAAACGAGTTCTGTTGGTAGTTTTTACACTACCCCGGTAGGCAAGAGAAAGGCACCACAACACTTGTTGTACCTGCTTTCTGGGCTGAGATGGGGAACGGCTGAATTTTGGACTCGGCTGCTGACAAAATGTTCCAAACACACCCCATGCACACCTCCACCGGGGAAGGTGCCAGAAACGAGTTCTGTTGGTAGTTTTTACACTACCCCGGTAGGCAGCTGAAAGGCACCAGAAAACTTGTTCTACCTGCTTTCTGGGCTGAGATGGGGAACCGCTGAATTTTGGACTCGGCTGGTGACAAAATGTTCCAAACACACCCCATGCACACCTCCACCGGGGAAGGTGCCAGAAACGAGTTCTGTTGGTAGTTTTTACAGTACCCCGGTAGGCAGCTGAAAGGCACCACAAAAGTTTTTCTACCTGCTTTCTGGGCTGAGATGGGGAACAGCTGAATTTTGGACTCGGCTGGTGACAAAATGTTCCAAACACACCCCATGCACACCTCCACCGGGGAAGGTGCCAGAAACGAGTTCTGTTGGTAGTTTTTACACTACCCCGGTAGGCAGCTGAAAGGCACCACAAAACTTGTTCTACCTGCTTTCTGGGCTGAGATGGGGAACGGCTGAATTTTGGACTCGGCTGGTAACAAAATGTTCCAAACACACCCCATGCACAACTCCACCGAGGAAGGTGCCAGAAACGAGTTCTGTTGGTAGTTTTTACACTACCCCGGTAGGCAAGAGAAAGGCACCACAAAACTTGTTCTACCTGCTTTCTGGGCTGAGATGGAGAATCGCTGAATTTTGGACTCGGCTGGTGACAAAATGTTCCAAACACACCCCATGCACAACTCCACCGGGGAAGGTGCCAGAAACGAGTTCTGTTGGTAGTTTTTACAGTACCCCAGTAGGCAGCTGAAAGGCACCACAAAAGTTTTTCTACCTGCTTTCTGGGCTGAGATGGGGAATCGCTGAATTTTGGACTCCGCTGGTGACAAAATGTTCCAAACACACCCCATGCACAACTCCACCGGCAAAGGTGCCAGAAACGAGTTCTGTTGGTAGTTTTTACAGTACCCCGGTAGGCAGCTGAAAGGCACCGCAAAACTTGTTGTACCTGCTTTCTGGGCTGAGATGGGGAACGGCTGAATTTTGGACTCGGCTGGTGACAAAATGTTCCAAACACACCCCATGCACAACTCCACCGGGGAAGGTGCCAGAAACGAGTTCTGTTGGTAGTTCTTACACTGCCCCGGTAGGCAGCTGAAAGGCACCACAAAACTTGATCTACCTGCTTTCTGGGCTGAGATGGGGAACCGCTGAATTTTGGACTCGGCTGGTGAAAAAATGTTCCAAACACACCCCATGCACAACTCCACCGAGGAAGGTGCCAGAAACGAGTTCTGTTGGTAGTTTTTACACTACCCCGGTAGGCAGCTGAAAGGCACCACAAAACTTGTTCTACCTGCTTTCTGGGCTGAGATGGGGAACGGCTGAATTTTGGACTCGGCTGGTGAAAAAATGTTCCAAACACACCCCATGCACAACTCCACCGAGGAAGGTGCCAGAAACGAGTTCTCTTGGTAGTTTTTACACTACCCCGGTAGGCAGCTGAAAGGCACCACAAAACTTGTTCTACCTGCTTTCTGGGCTGAGATGGGGAACGGCTGAATTTTGGACTCGGCTGGTAACAAAATGTTCCAAACACACCCCATGCACACCTCCACCGGGGAAGGTGCCAGAAACGAGTTCTGTTGGTAGTTTTTACAGTACCCCGGTAGGCAGCTGAAAGGCACCACAAAAGTTTTTCTACCTGCTTTCTGGGCTGAGATGGGGAACGGCTGAATTTTGGACTCGGCTGCTGACAAAATGTTCCAAACACACCCCATGCACAACTCCACCGGGGAAGGTGCCAGAAACGAGTTCTGTTGGTAGTTTTTACACTACCCCGGTAGGCAGCTGAAAGGCACCACAAAACTTGTTGTACCTGCTTTCTGGGCTGAGATGGAGAATCGCTGAATTTTGGACTCGGCTGGTGACAAAATGTTCCAAACACACCCCATGCACAACTCCACCGGGGAAGGTGCCAGAAACGAGTTCTCTTGGTAGTTTTTACAGTACCCCGGTAGGCAGCTGAAAGGCACCACAAAACTTGTTCTACCTGCTTTCTGGGCTGAGATGGGGAACGGCTGAATTTTGGACTCGGCTGGTGACAAAATGTTCCAAACACACCCCATGCACAACTCCACCGAGGAAGGTGCCAGAAACGAGTTCTGTTGGTAGTTTTGACACTACCCCGGTAGGCAAGAGAAAGGCACCACAAAACTTGTTCTACCTGCTTTCTGGGCTGAGATGGAGAATCGCTGAATTTTGGACTCGGCTGGTGACAAAATGTTCCAAACACACCCCATGCACAACTCCACCGGGGAAGGTGCCAGAAACGAGTTCTGTTGGTAGTTTTTACAGTACCCCAGTAGGCAGCTGAAAGGCACCACAAAAGTTTTTCTACCTGCTTTCTGGGCTGAGATGGGGATCAGCTGAATTTTGGACTCGGCTGCTGACAAAATGTTCCAAACACACCCCATGCACAACTCCACCGGGGAAGGTGCCAGAAACGAGTTCTGTTGGTAGTTTTTACAGTACCCCGGTAGGCAGCTGAAAGGCACCGCAAAACTTGTTGTACCTGCTTTCTGGGCTGAGATGGGGAACGGCTGAATTTTGGACTCGGCTGGTGACAAAATGTTCCAAACACACCCCATGCACAACTCCACCGGGGAAGGTGCCAGAAACGAGTTCTGTTGGTAGTTTTTACAGTACCCCGGTAGGCAGCTGAAAGGCACCACAAAACTTGTTCTACCTGCTTTCTGGGCTGAGATGGGGAACGGCTGTATTTTGGACTCGGCTGCTGACAAAATGTTCCAAACACATCCCATGCACAGCTCCACCGGGGAAGGTGCCAGAAACGAGTTCTGTTGGTAGTTTTTACACTACCCCGGTAGGCAGCTGAAAGGCACCACAAAACTTGTTCTACCTGCTTTCTGGGCTGAGATGGGGAACGGCTGAATTTTGGACTCGGCTGGTGAAAAAATGTTCCAAACACACCCCATGCACAACTCCACCGAGGAAGGGGCCAGAAACGAGTTCTTTTGGTAGTTTTTACACTACCCCGGTAGGCAGCTGAAAGGCACCACAAAACTTGTTGTACCTGCTTTCTGGGCTGAGATGGGGAACAGCTGAATTTTGGACTCGGCTGGTGACAAAATGTTCCAAACACACCCCATGCACAACTCCACCGAGGAAGGTGCCAGAAACGAGTTCTGTTGGTAGTTTTTACACTACCCCGGTAGGCAGCTGAAAGGCACCACAAAACTTGTTCTACCTGCTTTCTGGGCTGAGATGGGGAACGGCTGAATTTTGGACTCGGCTGGTGAAAAAATGTTCCAAACACACCCCATGCACAACTCCACCGAGGAAGGTGCCAGAAACGAGTTCTGTTGGTAGTTTTTACACTACCCCGGTAGGCAGCTGAAAGGCACCACAAAACTTGTTCTACCTGCTTTCTGGGCTGAGATGGGGAACGGCTGAATTTTGGACTCGGCTGGTAACAAAATGTTCCAAACACACCCCATGCACACCTCCACCGGGGAAGGTGCCAGAAACGAGTTCTGTTGGTAGTTTTTACAGTACCCCGGTAGGCAGCTGAAAGGCACCACAAAACTTGTTCTACCTGCTTTCTGGGCTGAGATGGGGATCAGCTGAATTTTGGACTCGGCTGCTGACAAAATGTTCCAAACACACCCCATGCACAACTCCACCGGGGAAGGTGCCAGAAACGAGTTCTGTTGGTAGTTTTTACACTACCCCGGTAGGCAGCTGAAAGGCACCACAAAACTTGTTGTACCTGCTTTCTGGGCTGAGATGGAGAATCGCTGAATTTTGGACTCGGCTGGTGACAAAATGTTCCAAACACACCCCATGCACACCTTCACTGGCAAAGGTGCCAGAAACGAGTTCTGTTGGTAGTTTTTACACTACCCCGGTAGGCAAGAGAAAGGCACCACAAAAGTTTTTCTACCTGCTTTCTGGGCTGAGATGGGGAACAGCTGAATTTTGGACTCAGCTGCTGACAAAATGTTCCAAACACACCCCATGCACAACTCCACGGGGGAAGGTGCCAGAAACGAGTTCTGTTGGTAGTTTTTACAGTACCCCGGTAGGCAGCTGAAAGGCACCACAAAAGTTTTTCTACCTGCTTTCTGGGCTGAGATGGAGAATCGCTGAATTTTGGACTCGGCTGGTGACAAAATGTTCCAAACACACCCCATGCACAACTCCACCGGGGAAGGTGCCAGAAACGAGTTCTGTTGGTAGTTTTTACACTACCCCAGTAGGCAGCTGAAAGGCACCACAAAACTTGTTCTACCTGCTTTCTGGGCAGAGATGGAGAATCGCTGAATTTTGGACTCGGCTGGTGACAAAATGTTCCAAACACACCCCATGCACACCTTCACTGGCAAAGGTGCCAGAAACGAGTTCTGTTGGTAGTTTTTACAGTACCCCGGTAGGCAGCTGAAAGGCACCACAAAACTTGTTCTACCTGCTTTCTGGGCTGAGATGAGGAATCGCTGAATTTTGGACTCGGCTGGTAACAAAATGTTCCAAACACACCCCATGCACAACTCCACCGGGGAAGGTGCCAGAAACGAGTTCTGTTGGTAGTTTTTACACTACCCCGGTAGGCAGCTGAAAGGCACCACAAAACTTGTTCTACCTGCTTTCTGGGCTGAGATGGGGAATCGCTGAATTTTGGACTCAGCTGCTGACAAAATGTTCCAAACACACCCCATGCACAACTCCACCGGGGAAGGTGCCAGAAACGAGTTCTGTTGGTAGTTTTTACACTACCCCGGTAGGCAAGAGAAAGGCACCACAAAACTTGTTGTACCTGCTTTCTGGGCTGAGATGGGGAACAGCTGAATTTTGGACTCGGCTGGTGACAAAATGTTCCAAACACACCCCATGCACAACTCCACCGGGGAAGGTGCCAGAAACGAGTTCTGTTGGTAGTTTTTACACTACCCCGGTAGGCAGCTGAAAGGCACCACAAAAGTTTTTCTACCTGCTTTCTGGGCTGAGATGGGGAACGGCTGAATTTTGGACTCGGCTGGTGAAAAAATGTTCCAAACACACCCCATGCACACCTCCACCGGGGAAGGGGCCAGAAACGAGTTCTGTTGGTAGTTTTTACACTACCCCGGTAGGCAGCTGAAAGGCACCACAAAACTTGTTGTACCTGCTTTCTGGGCTGAGATGGGGAATCGCTGAATTTTGGACTCGGCTGGTGACAAAATGTTCCAAACACACCCCATGCACACCTTCACTGGCAAAGGTGCCAGAAACGAGTTCTGTTGGTAGTTTTTACAGTACCCCGGTAGGCAGCTGAAAGGCACCACAAAACTTGTTCTACCTGCTTTCTGGGCTGAGATGGGGAATCGCTGAATTTTGGACTCGGCTGGTGACAAAATGTTCCAAACACACCCCATGCACAACTCCACCGGGGAAGGTGCCAGAAACGAGTTCTGTTGGTAGTTTTTACACTACCCCGGTAGGCAGCTGAAAGGCACCACAAAACTTGTTGTACCTGCTTTCTGGGCTGAGATGGAGAATCGCTGAATTTTGGACTCGGCTGGTGACAAAATGTTCCAAACACACCCCATGCACACCTTCACTGGCAAAGGTGCCAGAAACGAGTTCTGTTGGTAGTTTTTACACTACCCCGGTAGGCAAGAGAAAGGCACCACAAAAGTTTTTCTACCTGCTTTCTGGGCTGAGATGGGGAACAGCTGAGTTTTGGACTCAGCTGCTGACAAAATGTTCCAAACACACCCCATGCACAACTCCACGGGGGAAGGTGCCAGAAACGAGTTCTGTTGGTAGTTTTTACAGTACCCCGGTAGGCAGCTGAAAGGCACCACAAAAGTTTTTCTACCTGCTTTCTGGGCTGAGATGGAGAATCGCTGAATTTTGGACTCGGCTGGTGACAAAATGTTCCAAACACACCCCATGCACAACTCCACCGGGGAAGGTGCCAGAAACGAGTTCTGTTGGTAGTTTTTACACTACCCCAGTAGGCAGCTGAAAGGCACCACAAAACTTGTTCTACCTGCTTTCTGGGCTGAGATGGGGAACGGCTGAATTTTGGACTCGGCTGGTGAAAAAATGTTCCAAACACACCCCATGCACAACTCCACCGAGGAAGGTGCCAGAAACGAGTTCTGTTGGTAGTTTTTACAGTACCCCGGTAGGCAGCTGAAAGGCACCACAAAACTTGTTCTACCTGCTTTCTGGGCTGAGATGGGGAACGGCTGAATTTTGGACTCGGCTGGTGAAAAAATGTTCCAAACACACCCCATGCACAACTCCACCGAGGAAGGTGCCAGAAACGAGTTCTGTTGGTAGTTTTTACAGTACCCCGGTAGGCAGCTGAAAGGCACCACAAAACTTGTTCTACCTGCTTTCTGGGCTGAGATGGGGAACGGCTGAATTTTGGACTCGGCTGGTAACAAAATGTTCCAAACACACCCCATGCACACCTCCACCGGGGAAGGTGCCAGAAACGAGTTCTGTTGGTAGTTTTTACAGTACCCCGGTAGGCAGCTGAAAGGCACCACAAAAGTTTTTCTACCTGCTTTCTGGGCTGAGATGGGGAACGGCTGAATTTTGGACTCGGCTGCTGACAAAATGTTCCAAACACACCCCATGCACAACTCCACCGGGGAAGGTGCCAGAAACGAGTTCTGTTGGTAGTTTTTACACTACCCCGGTAGGCAAGAGAAAGGCACCACAAAACTTGTTCTACCTGCTTTCTGGGCTGAGATGGGGAACAGCTGAATTTTGGACTCGGCTGGTGACAAAATGTTCCAAACACACCCCATGCACAACTCCACCGGGGAAGGTGCCAGAAACGAGTTCTCTTGGTAGTTTTTACAGTACCCCGGTAGGCAGCTGAAAGGCACCACAAAACTTGTTCTACCTGCTTTCTGGGCTGAGATGGGGAACGGCTGAATTTTGGACTCGGCTGGTGACAAAATGTTCCAAACACACCCCATGCACAACTCCACCGAGGAAGGTGCCAGAAACGAGTTCTGTTGGTAGTTTTTACACTACCCCGGTAGGCAAGAGAAAGGCACCACAAAACTTGTTCTACCTGCTTTCTGGGCTGAGATGGAGAATCGCTGAATTTTGGACTCGGCTGGTGACAAAATGTTCCAAACACACCCCATGCACAACTCCACCGGGGAAGGTGCCAGAAACGAGTTCTGTTGGTAGTTTTTACAGTACCCCAGTAGGCAGCTGAAAGGCACCACAAAAGTTTTTCTACCTGCTTTCTGGGCTGAGATGGGGATCAGCTGAATTTTGGACTCGGCTGCTGACAAAATGTTCCAAACACACCCCATGCACAACTCCACCGGGGAAGGTGCCAGAAACGAGTTCTGTTGGTAGTTTTTACAGTACCCCGGTAGGCAGCTGAAAGGCACCGCAAAACTTGTTGTACCTGCTTTCTGGGCTGAGATGGGGAACGGCTGAATTTTGGACTCGGCTGGTGACAAAATGTTCCAAACACACCCCATGCACAACTCCACCGGGGAAGGTGCCAGAAACGAGTTCTGTTGGTAGTTTTTACACTACCCCGGTAGGCAGCTGAAAGGCACCACAAAACTTGTTCTACCTGCTTTCTGGGCTGAGATGGGGAACGGCTGTATTTTGGACTCGGCTGCTGACAAAATGTTCCAAACACATCCCATGCACAGCTCCACCGGGGAAGGTGCCAGAAACGAGTTCTGTTGGTAGTTTTTACACTACCCCGGTAGGCAGCTGAAAGGCACCACAAAACTTGTTCTACCTGCTTTCTGGGCTGAGATGGGGAACGGCTGAATTTTGGACTCGGCTGGTGAAAAAATGTTCCAAACACACCCCATGCACAACTCCACCGAGGAAGGGGCCAGAAACGAGTTCTTTTGGTAGTTTTTACACTACCCCGGTAGGCAGCTGAAAGGCACCACAAAACTTGTTGTACCTGCTTTCTGGGCTGAGATGGGGAACAGCTGAATTTTGGACTCGGCTGGTGACAAAATGTTCCAAACACACCCCATGCACAACTCCACCGAGGAAGGTGCCAGAAACGAGTTCTGTTGGTAGTTTTTACACTACCCCGGTAGGCAGCTGAAAGGCACCACAAAACTTGTTCTACCTGCTTTCTGGGCTGAGATGGGGAACGGCTGAATTTTGGACTCGGCTGGTGAAAAAATGTTCCAAACACACCCCATGCACAACTCCACCGAGGAAGGTGCCAGAAACGAGTTCTGTTGGTAGTTTTTACACTACCCCGGTAGGCAGCTGAAAGGCACCACAAAACTTGTTCTACCTGCTTTCTGGGCTGAGATGGGGAACGGCTGAATTTTGGACTCGGCTGGTAACAAAATGTTCCAAACACACCCCATGCACACCTCCACCGGGGAAGGTGCCAGAAACGAGTTCTGTTGGTAGTTTTTACAGTACCCCGGTAGGCAGCTGAAAGGCGCCACAAAACTTGTTCTACCTGCTTTCTGGGCTGAGATGGGGATCAGCTGAATTTTGGACTCGGCTGCTGACAAAATGTTCCAAACACACCCCATGCACAACTCCACCGGGGAAGGTGCCAGAAACGAGTTCTGTTGGTAGTTTTTACACTACCCCGGTAGGCAGCTGAAAGGCACCACAAAACTTGTTGTACCTGCTTTCTGGGCTGAGATGGAGAATCGCTGAATTTTGGACTCGGCTGGTGACAAAATGTTCCAAACACACCCCATGCACACCTTCACTGGCAAAGGTGCCAGAAACGAGTTCTGTTGGTAGTTTTTACACTACCCCGGTAGGCAAGAGAAAGGCACCACAAAAGTTTTTCTACCTGCTTTCTGGGCTGAGATGGGGAACAGCTGAGTTTTGGACTCAGCTGCTGACAAAATGTTCCAAACACACCCCATGCACAACTCCACGGGGGAAGGTGCCAGAAACGAGTTCTGTTGGTAGTTTTTACACTACCCCGGTAGGCAGCTGAAAGGCACCACAAAAGTTTTTCTACCTGCTTTCTGGGCTGAGATGGAGAATCGCTGAATTTTGGACTCGGCTGGTGACAAAATGTTCCAAACACACCCCATGCACAACTCCACCGGGGAAGGTGCCAGAAACGAGTTCTGTTGGTAGTTTTTACACTACCCCAGTAGGCAGCTGAAAGGCACCACAAAACTTGTTCTACCTGCTTTCTGGGCAGAGATGGAGAATCGCTGAATTTTGGACTCGGCTGGTGACAAAATGTTCCAAACACACCCCATGCACACCTTCACTGGCAAAGGTGCCAGAAACGAGTTCTGTTGGTAGTTTTTACAGTACCCCGGTAGGCAGCTGAAAGGCACCACAAAACTTGTTCTACCTGCTTTCTGGGCTGAGATGAGGAATCGCTGAATTTTGGACTCGGCTGGTAACAAAATGTTCCAAACACACCCCATGCACAACTCCACCGGGGAAGGTGCCAGAAACGAGTTCTGTTGGTAGTTTTTACACTACCCCGGTAGGCAGCTGAAAGGCACCACAAAAGTTTTTCTACCTGCTTTCTGGGCTGAGATGGGGAATCGCTGAATTTTGGACTCAGCTGCTGACAAAATGTTCCAAACACACCCCATGCACAACTCCACCGGGGAAGGTGCCAGAAACGAGTTCTGTTGGTAGTTTTTACACTACCCCGGTAGGCAGCTGAAAGGCACCACAAAACTTGTTCTACCTGCTTTCTGGGCTGAGATGGGGAACAGCTGAATTTTGGACTCGGCTGGTGACAAAATGTTCCAAACACACCCCATGCACAACTCCACCGAGGAAGGTGCCAGAAACGAGTTCTGTTGGTAGTTTTTACACTACCCCGGTAGGCAGCTGAAAGGCACCACAAAACTTGTTCTACCTGCTTTCTGGGCTGAGATGGGGAACGGCTGAATTTTGGACTCGGCTGGTGAAAAAATGTTCCAAACACACCCCATGCACACCTCCACCGGGGAAGGGGCCAGAAACGAGTTCTGTTGGTAGTTTTTACACTACCCCGGTAGGCAGCTGAAAGGCACCACAAAACTTGTTGTACCTGCTTTCTGGGCTGAGATGGGGAATCGCTGAATTTTGGACTCGGCTGGTGACAAAATGTTCCAAACACACCCCATGCACACCTTCACTGGCAAAGGTGCCAGAAACGAGTTCTGTTGGTAGTTTTTACAGTACCCCGGTAGGCAGCTGAAAGGCACCACAAAACTTGTTCTACCTGCTTTCTGGGCTGAGATGGGGAATCGCTGAATTTTGGACTCGGCTGGTGACAAAATGTTCCAAACACACCCCATGCACAACTCCACCGGGGAAGGTGCCAGAAACGAGTTCTGTTGGTAGTTTTTACACTACCCCGGTAGGCAGCTGAAAGGCACCACAAAACTTGTTGTACCTGCTTTCTGGGCTGAGATGGAGAATCGCTGAATTTTGGACTCGGCTGGTGACAAAATGTTCCAAACACACCCCATGCACACCTTCACTGGCAAAGGTGCCAGAAACGAGTTCTGTTGGTAGTTTTTACACTACCCCGGTAGGCAAGAGAAAGGCACCACAAAAGTTTTTCTACCTGCTTTCTGGGCTGAGATGGGGAACAGCTGAGTTTTGGACTCAGCTGCTGACAAAATGTTCCAAACACACCCCATGCACAACTCCACGGGGGAAGGTGCCAGAAACGAGTTCTGTTGGTAGTTTTTACAGTACCCCGGTAGGCAGCTGAAAGGCACCACAAAAGTTTTTCTACCTGCTTTCTGGGCTGAGATGGAGAATCGCTGAATTTTGGACTCGGCTGGTGACAAAATGTTCCAAACACACCCCATGCACAACTCCACCGGGGAAGGTGCCAGAAACGAGTTCTGTTGGTAGTTTTTACACTACCCCAGTAGGCAGCTGAAAGGCACCACAAAACTTGTTCTACCTGCTTTCTGGGCAGAGATGGAGAATCGCTGAATTTTGGACTCGGCTGGTGACAAAATGTTCCAAACACACCCCATGCACACCTTCACTGGCAAAGGTGCCAGAAACGAGTTCTGTTGGTAGTTTTTACAGTACCCCGGTAGGCAGCTGAAAGGCACCACAAAACTTGTTCTACCTGCTTTCTGGGCTGAGATGAGGAATCGCTGAATTTTGGACTCGGCTGGTAACAAAATGTTCCAAACACACCCCATGCACAACTCCACCGGGGAAGGTGCCAGAAACGAGTTCTGTTGGTAGTTTTTACACTACCCCGGTAGGCAGCTGAAAGGCACCACAAAAGTTTTTCTACCTGCTTTCTGGGCTGAGATGGGGAACGGCTGAATTTTGGACTCAGCTGCTGACAAAATGTTCCAAACACACCCCATGCACAACTCCACCGGGGAAGGTGCCAGAAACGAGTTCTGTTGGTAGTTTTTACACTACCCCGGTAGGCAAGAGAAAGGCACCACAAAACTTGTTCTACCTGCTTTCTGGGCTGAGATGGGGAACAGCTGAATTTTGGACTCGGCTGGTGACAAAATGTTCCAAACACACCCCATGCACAACTCCACCGAGGAAGGTGCCAGAAACGAGTTCTGTTGGTAGTTTTTACACTACCCCGGTAGGCAGCTGAAAGGCACCACAAAACTTGTTGTACCTGCTTTCTGGGCTGAGATGGGGAACGGCTGAATTTTGGACTCGGCTGGTGAAAAAATGTTCCAAACACACCCCATGCACACCTCCACCGGGGAAGGGGCCAGAAACGAGTTCTGTTGGTAGTTTTTACACTACCCCGGTAGGCAGCTGAAAGGCACCACAAAACTTGTTGTACCTGCTTTCTGGGCTGAGATGGGGAATCGCTGAATTTTGGACTCGGCTGGTGACAAAATGTTCCAAACACACCCCATGCACACCTTCACTGGCAAAGGTGCCAGAAACGAGTTCTGTTGGTAGTTTTTACAGTACCCCGGTAGGCAGCTGAAAGGCACCACAAAACTTGTTCTACCTGCTTTCTGGGCTGAGATGGGGAATCGCTGAATTTTGGACTCGGCTGGTGACAAAATGTTCCAAACACACCCCATGCACAACTCCACCGGGGAAGGTGCCAGAAACGAGTTCTGTTGGTAGTTTTTACACTACCCCGGTAGGCAGCTGAAAGGCACCACAAAACTTGTTCTACCTGCTTTCTGGGCTGAGATGGAGAATCGCTGAATTTTGGACTCGGCTGGTGACAAAATGTTCCAAACACACCCCATGCACACCTTCACTGGCAAAGGTGCCAGAAACGAGTTCTGTTGGTAGTTTTTACACTACCCCGGTAGGCAAGAGAAAGGCACCACAAAACTGGTTCTACCTGCTTTCTGGGCTGAGATGGGGAACAGCTGAGTTTTGGACTCAGCTGCTGACAAAATGTTCCAAACACACCCCATGCACAACTCCACGGGGGAAGGTGCCAGAAACGAGTTCTGTTGGTAGTTTTTACAGTACCCCGGTAGGCAGCTGAAAGGCACCACAAAAGTTTTTCTACCTGCTTTCTGGGCTGAGATGGAGAATCGCTGAATTTTGGACTCGGCTGCTGACAAAATGTTCCAAACACACCCCATGCACAACTCCACCGGGGAAGGTGCCAGAAACGAGTTCTGTTGGTAGTTTTTACACTACCCCAGTAGGCAGCTGAAAGGCACCACAAAACTTGTTCTACCTGCTTTCTGGGCTGAGATGGGGAACGGCTGAATTTTGGACTCGGCTGGTGAAAAAATGTTCCAAACACACCCCATGCACAACTCCACCGAGGAAGGTGCCAGAAACGAGTTCTGTTGGTAGTTTTTACAGTACCCCGGTAGGCAGCTGAAAGGCACCACAAAACTTGTTCTACCTGCTTTCTGGGCTGAGATGGGGAACGGCTGAATTTTGGACTCGGCTGGTGAAAAAATGTTCCAAACACACCCCATGCACAACTCCACCGAGGAAGGTGCCAGAAACGAGTTCTGTTGGTAGTTTTTACAGTACCCCGGTAGGCAGCTGAAAGGCACCACAAAACTTGTTCTACCTGCTTTCTGGGCTGAGATGGGGAACGGCTGAATTTTGGACTCGGCTGGTAACAAAATGTTCCAAACACACCCCATGCACACCTCCACCGGGGAAGGTGCCAGAAACGAGTTCTGTTGGTAGTTTTTACAGTACCCCGGTAGGCAGCTGAAAGGCACCACAAAAGTTTTTCTACCTGCTTTCTGGGCTGAGATGGGGAACGGCTGAATTTTGGACTCGGCTGCTGACAAAATGTTCCAAACACACCCCATGCACAACTCCACCGGGGAAGGTGCCAGAAACGAGTTCTGTTGGTAGTTTTTACACTACCCCGGTAGGCAGCTGAAAGGCACCACAAAACTTGTTGTACCTGCTTTCTGGGCTGAGATGGAGAATCGCTGAATTTTGGACTCGGCTGGTGACAAAATGTTCCAAACACACCCCATGCACAACTCCACCGGGGAAGGTGCCAGAAACGAGTTCTCTTGGTAGTTTTTACACTACCCCGGTAGGCAGCTGAAAGGCACCACAAAACTTGTTGTACCTGCTTTCTGGGCTGAGATGGGGAACAGCTGAGTTTTGGACTCAGCTGCTGACAAAATGTTCCAAACACACCCCATGCACAACTCCACGGGGGAAGGTGCCAGAAACGAGTTCTGTTGGTAGTTTTTACAGTACCCCGGTAGGCAGCTGAAAGGCACCACAAAAGTTTTTCTACCTGCTTTCTGGGCTGAGATGGAGAATCGCTGAATTTTGGACTCGGCTGGTGACAAAATGTTCCAAACACACCCCATGCACAACTCCACCGGGGAAGGTGCCAGAAACGAGTTCTGTTGGTAGTTTTTACACTACCCCAGTAGGCAGCTGAAAGGCACCACAAAACTTGTTCTACCTGCTTTCTGGGCAGAGATGGAGAATCGCTGAATTTTGGACTCGGCTGGTGACAAAATGTTCCAAACACACCCCATGCACACCTTCACTGGCAAAGGTGCCAGAAACGAGTTCTGTTGGTAGTTTTTACAGTACCCCGGTAGGCAGCTGAAAGGCACCACAAAACTTGTTCTACCTGCTTTCTGGGCTGAGATGAGGAATCGCTGAATTTTGGACTCGGCTGGTAACAAAATGTTCCAAACACACCCCATGCACAACTCCACCGGGGAAGGTGCCAGAAACGAGTTCTGTTGGTAGTTTTTACACTACCCCGGTAGGCAGCTGAAAGGCACCACAAAAGTTTTTCTACCTGCTTTCTGGGCTGAGATGGGGAATCGCTGAATTTTGGACTCAGCTGCTGACAAAATGTTCCAAACACACCCCATGCACAACTCCACCGGGGAAGGTGCCAGAAACGAGTTCTGTTGGTAGTTTTTACACTACCCCGGTAGGCAAGAGAAAGGCACCACAAAACTTGTTCTACCTGCTTTCTGGGCTGAGATGGGGAACAGCTGAATTTTGGACTCGGCTGGTGACAAAATGTTCCAAACACACCCCATGCACAACTCCACCGAGGAAGGTGCCAGAAACGAGTTCTGTTGGTAGTTTTTACACTACCCCGGTAGGCAGCTGAAAGGCACCACAAAACTTGTTGTACCTGCTTTCTGGGCTGAGATGGGGAACGGCTGAATTTTGGACTCGGCTGGTGAAAAAATGTTCCAAACACACCCCATGCACACCTCCACCGGGGAAGGGGCCAGAAACGAGTTCTGTTGGTAGTTTTTACACTACCCCGGTAGGCAGCTGAAAGGCACCACAAAACTTGTTGTACCTGCTTTCTGGGCTGAGATGGGGAATCGCTGAATTTTGGACTCGGCTGGTGACAAAATGTTCCAAACACACCCCATGCACACCTTCACTGGCAAAGGTGCCAGAAACGAGTTCTGTTGGTAGTTTTTACAGTACCCCGGTAGGCAGCTGAAAGGCACCACAAAACTTGTTCTACCTGCTTTCTGGGCTGAGATGGGGAATCGCTGAATTTTGGACTCGGCTGGTGACAAAATGTTCCAAACACACCCCATGCACAACTCCACCGGGGAAGGTGCCAGAAACGAGTTCTGTTGGTAGTTTTTACACTACCCCGGTAGGCAGCTGAAAGGCACCACAAAACTTGTTCTACCTGCTTTCTGGGCTGAGATGGAGAATCGCTGAATTTTGGACTCGGCTGGTGACAAAATGTTCCAAACACACCCCATGCACACCTTCACTGGCAAAGGTGCCAGAAACGAGTTCTGTTGGTAGTTTTTACACTACCCCGGTAGGCAAGAGAAAGGCACCACAAAAGTTTTTCTACCTGCTTTCTGGGCTGAGATGGGGAACAGCTGAGTTTTGGACTCAGCTGCTGACAAAATGTTCCAAACACACCCCATGCACAACTCCACGGGGGAAGGTGCCAGAAACGAGTTCTGTTGGTAGTTTTTACAGTACCCCGGTAGGCAGCTGAAAGGCACCACAAAAGTTTTTCTACCTGCTTTCTGGGCTGAGATGGAGAATCGCTGAATTTTGGACTCGGCTGGTGACAAAATGTTCCAAACACACCCCATGCACAACTCCACCGGGGAAGGTGCCAGAAACGAGTTCTGTTGGTAGTTTTTACACTACCCCAGTAGGCAGCTGAAAGGCACCACAAAACTTGTTCTACCTGCTTTCTGGGCTGAGATGGGGAACGGCTGAATTTTGGACTCGGCTGGTGAAAAAATGTTCCAAACACACCCCATGCACAACTCCACCGAGGAAGGTGCCAGAAACGAGTTCTGTTGGTAGTTTTTACAGTACCCCGGTAGGCAGCTGAAAGGCACCACAAAACTTGTTCTACCTGCTTTCTGGGCTGAGATGGGGAACGGCTGAATTTTGGACTCGGCTGGTGAAAAAATGTTCCAAACACACCCCATGCACAACTCCACCGAGGAAGGTGCCAGAAACGAGTTCTGTTGGTAGTTTTTACAGTACCCCGGTAGGCAGCTGAAAGGCACCACAAAACTTGTTCTACCTGCTTTCTGGGCTGAGATGGGGAACGGCTGAATTTTGGACTCGGCTGGTAACAAAATGTTCCAAACACACCCCATGCACACCTCCACCGGGGAAGGTGCCAGAAACGAGTTCTGTTGGTAGTTTTTACAGTACCCCGGTAGGCAGCTGAAAGGCACCACAAAAGTTTTTCTACCTGCTTTCTGGGCTGAGATGGGGAACGGCTGAATTTTGGACTCGGCTGCTGACAAAATGTTCCAAACACACCCCATGCACAACTCCACCGGGGAAGGTGCCAGAAACGAGTTCTGTTGGTAGTTTTTACACTACCCCGGTAGGCAGCTGAAAGGCACCACAAAACTTGTTGTACCTGCTTTCTGGGCTGAGATGGAGAATCGCTGAATTTTGGACTCGGCTGGTGACAAAATGTTCCAAACACACCCCATGCACAACTCCACCGGGGAAGGTGCCAGAAACGAGTTCTCTTGGTAGTTTTTACAGTACCCCGGTAGGCAGCTGAAAGGCACCACAAAACTTGTTGTACCTGCTTTCTGGGCTGAGATGGGGAACGGCTGAATTTTGGACTCGGCTGGTGACAAAATGTTCCAAACACACCCCATGCACAACTCCACCGAGGAAGGTGCCAGAAACGAGTTCTGTTGGTAGTTTTTACACTACCCCGGTAGGCAAGAGAAAGGCACCACAAAACTTGTTCTACCTGCTTTCTGGGCTGAGATGGAGAATCGCTGAATTTTGGACTCGGCTGGTGACAAAATGTTCCAAACACACCCCATGCACAACTCCACCGGGGAAGGTGCCAGAAACGAGTTCTGTTGGTAGTTTTTACAGTACCCCAGTAGGCAGCTGAAAGGCACCACAAAAGTTTTTCTACCTGCTTTCTGGGCTGAGATGGGGATCAGCTGAATTTTGGACTCGGCTGCTGACAAAATGTTCCAAACACACCCCATGCACAACTCCACCGGGGAAGGTGCCAGAAACGAGTTCTGTTGGTAGTTTTTACAGTACCCCGGTAGGCAGCTGAAAGGCACCGCAAAACTTGTTGTACCTGCTTTCTGGGCTGAGATGGGGAACGGCTGAATTTTGGACTCGGCTGGTGACAAAATGTTCCAAACACACCCCATGCACAACTCCACCGGGGAAGGTGCCAGAAACGAGTTCTGTTGGTAGTTTTTACACTACCCCGGTAGGCAGCTGAAAGGCACCACAAAACTTGTTCTACCTGCTTTCTGGGCTGAGATGGGGAACGGCTGTATTTTGGACTCGGCTGCTGACAAAATGTTCCAAACACATCCCATGCACAGCTCCACCGGGGAAGGTGCCAGAAACGAGTTCTGTTGGTAGTTTTTACACTACCCCGGTAGGCAGCTGAAAGGCACCACAAAACTTGTTCTACCTGCTTTCTGGGCTGAGATGGGGAACGGCTGAATTTTGGACTCGGCTGGTGAAAAAATGTTCCAAACACACCCCATGCACAACTCCACCGAGGAAGGGGCCAGAAACGAGTTCTTTTGGTAGTTTTTACACTACCCCGGTAGGCAGCTGAAAGGCACCACAAAACTTGTTGTACCTGCTTTCTGGGCTGAGATGGGGAACAGCTGAATTTTGGACTCGGCTGGTGACAAAATGTTCCAAACACACCCCATGCACAACTCCACCGAGGAAGGTGCCAGAAACGAGTTCTGTTGGTAGTTTTTACACTACCCCGGTAGGCAGCTGAAAGGCACCACAAAACTTGTTCTACCTGCTTTCTGGGCTGAGATGGGGAACGGCTGAATTTTGGACTCGGCTGGTGAAAAAATGTTCCAAACACACCCCATGCACAACTCCACCGAGGAAGGTGCCAGAAACGAGTTCTGTTGGTAGTTTTTACACTACCCCGGTAGGCAGCTGAAAGGCACCACAAAACTTGTTCTACCTGCTTTCTGGGCTGAGATGGGGAACGGCTGAATTTTGGACTCGGCTGGTGACAAAATGTTCCAAACACACCCCATGCACACCTCCACCGGGGAAGGTGCCAGAAACGAGTTCTGTTGGTAGTTTTTACAGTACCCCGGTAGGCAGCTGAAAGGCGCCACAAAACTTGTTCTACCTGCTTTCTGGGCTGAGATGGGGATCAGCTGAATTTTGGACTCGGCTGCTGACAAAATGTTCCAAACACACCCCATGCACAACTCCACCGGGGAAGGTGCCAGAAACGAGTTCTGTTGGTAGTTTTTACACTACCCCGGTAGGCAGCTGAAAGGCACCACAAAACTTGTTGTACCTGCTTTCTGGGCTGAGATGGAGAATCGCTGAATTTTGGACTCGGCTGGTGACAAAATGTTCCAAACACACCCCATGCACACCTTCACTGGCAAAGGTGCCAGAAACGAGTTCTGTTGGTAGTTTTTACACTACCCCGGTAGGCAAGAGAAAGGCACCACAAAAGTTTTTCTACCTGCTTTCTGGGCTGAGATGGGGAACAGCTGAGTTTTGGACTCAGCTGCTGACAAAATGTTCCAAACACACCCCATGCACAACTCCACGGGGGAAGGTGCCAGAAACGAGTTCTGTTGGTAGTTTTTACAGTACCCCGGTAGGCAGCTGAAAGGCACCACAAAAGTTTTTCTACCTGCTTTCTGGGCTGAGATGGAGAATCGCTGAATTTTGGACTCGGCTGCTGACAAAATGTTCCAAACACACCCCATGCACAACTCCACCGGGGAAGGTGCCAGAAACGAGTTCTGTTGGTAGTTTTTACACTACCCCAGTAGGCAGCTGAAAGGCACCACAAAACTTGTTCTACCTGCTTTCTGGGCAGAGATGGAGAATCGCTGAATTTTGGACTCGGCTGGTGACAAAATGTTCCAAACACACCCCATGCACACCTTCACTGGCAAAGGTGCCAGAAACGAGTTCTGTTGGTAGTTTTTACAGTACCCCGGTAGGCAGCTGAAAGGCACCACAAAACTTGTTCTACCTGCTTTCTGGGCTGAGATGAGGAATCGCTGAATTTTGGACTCGGCTGGTAACAAAATGTTCCAAACACACCCCATGCACAACTCCACCGGGGAAGGTGCCAGAAACGAGTTCTGTTGGTAGTTTTTACACTACCCCGGTAGGCAGCTGAAAGGCACCACAAAAGTTTTTCTACCTGCTTTCTGGGCTGAGATGGGGAATCGCTGAATTTTGGACTCAGCTGCTGACAAAATGTTCCAAACACACCCCATGCACAACTCCACCGGGGAAGGTGCCAGAAACGAGTTCTGTTGGTAGTTTTTACACTACCCCGGTAGGCAAGAGAAAGGCACCACAAAACTTGTTCTACCTGCTTTCTGGGCTGAGATGGGGAACAGCTGAATTTTGGACTCGGCTGGTGACAAAATGTTCCAAACACACCCCATGCACAACTCCACCGAGGAAGGTGCCAGAAACGAGTTCTGTTGGTAGTTTTTACACTACCCCGGTAGGCAGCTGAAAGGCACCACAAAACTTGTTGTACCTGCTTTCTGGGCTGAGATGGGGAACGGCTGAATTTTGGACTCGGCTGGTGAAAAAATGTTCCAAACACACCCCATGCACACCTCCACCGGGGAAGGGGCCAGAAACGAGTTCTGTTGGTAGTTTTTACACTACCCCGGTAGGCAGCTGAAAGGCACCACAAAACTTGTTGTACCTGCTTTCTGGGCTGAGATGGGGAATCGCTGAATTTTGGACTCGGCTGGTGACAAAATGTTCCAAACACACCCCATGCACACCTTCACTGGCAAAGGTGCCAGAAACGAGTTCTGTTGGTAGTTTTTACAGTACCCCGGTAGGCAGCTGAAAGGCACCACAAAACTTGTTCTACCTGCTTTCTGGGCTGAGATGGGGAATCGCTGAATTTTGGACTCGGCTGGTGACAAAATGTTCCAAACACACCCCATGCACAACTCCACCGGGGAAGGTGCCAGAAACGAGTTCTGTTGGTAGTTTTTACACTACCCCGGTAGGCAGCTGAAAGGCACCACAAAACTTGTTGTACCTGCTTTCTGGGCTGAGATGGAGAATCGCTGAATTTTGGACTCGGCTGGTGACAAAATGTTCCAAACACACCCCATGCACACCTTCACTGGCAAAGGTGCCAGAAACGAGTTCTGTTGGTAGTTTTTACACTACCCCGGTAGGCAAGAGAAAGGCACCACAAAAGTTTTTCTACCTGCTTTCTGGGCTGAGATGGGGAACAGCTGAGTTTTGGACTCAGCTGCTGACAAAATGTTCCAAACACACCCCATGCACAACTCCACGGGGGAAGGTGCCAGAAACGAGTTCTGTTGGTAGTTTTTACAGTACCCCGGTAGGCAGCTGAAAGGCACCACAAAAGTTTTTCTACCTGCTTTCTGGGCTGAGATGGAGAATCGCTGAATTTTGGACTCGGCTGGTGACAAAATGTTCCAAACACACCCCATGCACAACTCCACCGGGGAAGGTGCCAGAAACGAGTTCTGTTGGTAGTTTTTACACTACCCCAGTAGGCAGCTGAAAGGCACCACAAAACTTGTTCTACCTGCTTTCTGGGCAGAGATGGAGAATCGCTGAATTTTGGACTCGGCTGGTGACAAAATGTTCCAAACACACCCCATGCACACCTTCACTGGCAAAGGTGCCAGAAACGAGTTCTGTTGGTAGTTTTTACACTACCCCGGTAGGCAGCTGAAAGGCACCACAAAACTTGTTCTACCTGCTTTCTGGGCTGAGATGAGGAATCGCTGAATTTTGGACTCGGCTGGTAACAAAATGTTCCAAACACACCCCATGCACAACTCCACCGGGGAAGGTGCCAGAAACGAGTTCTGTTGGTAGTTTTTACACTACCCCGGTAGGCAGCTGAAAGGCACCACAAAAGTTTTTCTACCTGCTTTCTGGGCTGAGATGGGGAATCGCTGAATTTTGGACTCAGCTGCTGACAAAATGTTCCAAACACACCCCATGCACAACTCCACCGGGGAAGGTGCCAGAAACGAGTTCTGTTGGTAGTTTTTACACTACCCCGGTAGGCAAGAGAAAGGCACCACAAAACTTGTTCTACCTGCTTTCTGGGCTGAGATGGGGAACAGCTGAATTTTGGACTCGGCTGGTGACAAAATGTTCCAAACACACCCCATGCACAACTCCACCGAGGAAGGTGCCAGAAACGAGTTCTGTTGGTAGTTTTTACACTACCCCGGTAGGCAGCTGAAAGGCACCACAAAACTTGTTGTACCTGCTTTCTGGGCTGAGATGGGGAACGGCTGAATTTTGGACTCGGCTGGTGAAAAAATGTTCCAAACACACCCCATGCACACCTCCACCGGGGAAGGGGCCAGAAACGAGTTCTGTTGGTAGTTTTTACACTACCCCGGTAGGCAGCTGAAAGGCACCACAAAACTTGTTGTACCTGCTTTCTGGGCTGAGATGGGGAATCGCTGAATTTTGGACTCGGCTGGTGACAAAATGTTCCAAACACACCCCATGCACACCTTCACTGGCAAAGGTGCCAGAAACGAGTTCTGTTGGTAGTTTTTACAGTACCCCGGTAGGCAGCTGAAAGGCACCACAAAACTTGTTCTACCTGCTTTCTGGGCTGAGATGGGGAATCGCTGAATTTTGGACTCGGCTGGTGACAAAATGTTCCAAACACACCCCATGCACAACTCCACCGGGGAAGGTGCCAGAAACGAGTTCTGTTGGTAGTTTTTACACTACCCCGGTAGGCAGCTGAAAGGCACCACAAAACTTGTTGTACCTGCTTTCTGGGCTGAGATGGGGAATCGCTGAATTTTGGACTCGGCTGGTGACAAAATGTTCCAAACACACCCCATGCACACCTTCACTGGCAAAGGTGCCAGAAACGAGTTCTGTTGGTAGTTTTTACACTACCCCGGTAGGCAAGAGAAAGGCACCACAAAAGTTTTTCTACCTGCTTTCTGGGCTGAGATGGGGAACAGCTGAGTTTTGGACTCAGCTGCTGACAAAATGTTCCAAACACACCCCATGCACAACTCCACGGGGGAAGGTGCCAGAAACGAGTTCTGTTGGTAGTTTTTACAGTACCCCGGTAGGCAGCTGAAAGGCACCACAAAAGTTTTTCTACCTGCTTTCTGGGCTGAGATGGAGAATCGCTGAATTTTGGACTCGGCTGGTGACAAAATGTTCCAAACACACCCCATGCACAACTCCACCGGGGAAGGTGCCAGAAACGAGTTCTGTTGGTAGTTTTTACACTACCCCGGTAGGCAGCTGAAAGGCACCACAAAACTTGTTCTACCTGCTTTCTGGGCTGAGATGGAGAATCGCTGAATTTTGGACTCGGCTGGTGACAAAATGTTCCAAACACACCCCATGCACACCTTCACTGGCAAAGGTGCCAGAAACGAGTTCTGTTGGTAGTTTTTACACTACCCCGGTAGGCAAGAGAAAGGCACCACAAAAGTTTTTCTACCTGCTTTCTGGGCTGAGATGGGGAACAGCTGAGTTTTGGACTCGGCTGCTGACAAAATGTTCCAAACACACCCCATGCACAACTCCACGGGGGAAGGTGCCAGAAACGAGTTCTGTTGGTAGTTTTTACAGTACCCCGGTAGGCAGCTGAAAGGCACCACAAAAGTTTTTCTACCTGCTTTCTGGGCTGAGATGGAGAATCGCTGAATTTTGGACTCGGCTGGTGACAAAATGTTCCAAACACACCCCATGCACAACTCCACCGGGGAAGGTGCCAGAAACGAGTTCTGTTGGTAGTTTTTACACTACCCCAGTAGGCAGCTGAAAGGCACCACAAAACTTGTTCTACCTGCTTTCTGGGCAGAGATGGAGAATCGCTGAATTTTGGACTCGGCTGGTGACAAAATGTTCCAAACACACCCCATGCACACCTTCACTGGCAAAGGTGCCAGAAACGAGTTCTGTTGGTAGTTTTTACAGTACCCCGGTAGGCAGCTGAAAGGCACCACAAAACTTGTTCTACCTGCTTTCTGGGCTGAGATGAGGAATCGCTGAATTTTGGACTCGGCTGGTAACAAAATGTTCCAAACACACCCCATGCACAACTCCACCGGGGAAGGTGCCAGAAACGAGTTCTGTTGGTAGTTTTTACACTACCCCGGTAGGCAGCTGAAAGGCACCACAAAAGTTTTTCTACCTGCTTTCTGGGCTGAGATGGGGAATCGCTGAATTTTGGACTCAGCTGCTGACAAAATGTTCCAAACACACCCCATGCACAACTCCACCGGGGAAGGTGCCAGAAACGAGTTCTGTTGGTAGTTTTTACACTACCCCGGTAGGCAAGAGAAAGGCACCACAAAACTTGTTCTACCTGCTTTCTGGGCTGAGATGGGGAACAGCTGAATTTTGGACTCGGCTGGTGACAAAATGTTCCAAACACACCCCATGCACAACTCCACCGAGGAAGGTGCCAGAAACGAGTTCTGTTGGTAGTTTTTACACTACCCCGGTAGGCAGCTGAAAGGCACCACAAAACTTGTTGTACCTGCTTTCTGGGCTGAGATGGGGAACGGCTGAATTTTGGACTCGGCTGGTGAAAAAATGTTCCAAACACACCCCATGCACACCTCCACCGGGGAAGGGGCCAGAAACGAGTTCTGTTGGTAGTTTTTACACTACCCCGGTAGGCAGCTGAAAGGCACCACAAAACTTGTTGTACCTGCTTTCTGGGCTGAGATGGGGAATCGCTGAATTTTGGACTCGGCTGGTGACAAAATGTTCCAAACACACCCCATGCACACCTTCACTGGCAAAGGTGCCAGAAACGAGTTCTGTTGGTAGTTTTTACAGTACCCCGGTAGGCAGCTGAAAGGCACCACAAAACTTGTTCTACCTGCTTTCTGGGCTGAGATGGGGAATCGCTGAATTTTGGACTCGGCTGGTGACAAAATGTTCCAAACACACCCCATGCACAACTCCACCGGGGAAGGTGCCAGAAACGAGTTCTGTTGGTAGTTTTTACACTACCCCGGTAGGCAGCTGAAAGGCACCACAAAACTTGTTGTACCTGCTTTCTGGGCTGAGATGGAGAATCGCTGAATTTTGGACTCGGCTGGTGACAAAATGTTCCAAACACACCCCATGCACACCTTCACTGGCAAAGGTGCCAGAAACGAGTTCTGTTGGTAGTTTTTACACTACCCCGGTAGGCAAGAGAAAGGCACCACAAAAGTTTTTCTACCTGCTTTCTGGGCTGAGATGGGGAACAGCTGAGTTTTGGACTCAGCTGCTGACAAAATGTTCCAAACACACCCCATGCACAACTCCACGGGGGAAGGTGCCAGAAACGAGTTCTGTTGGTAGTTTTTACAGTACCCCGGTAGGCAGCTGAAAGGCACCACAAAACTTGTTCTACCTGCTTTCTGGGCTGAGATGGAGAATCGCTGAATTTTGGACTCGGCTGGTGACAAAATGTTCCAAACACACCCCATGCACAACTCCACCGGGGAAGGTGCCAGAAACGAGTTCTGTTGGTAGTTTTTACACTACCCCAGTAGGCAGCTGAAAGGCACCACAAAACTTGTTCTACCTGCTTTCTGGGCAGAGATGGAGAATCGCTGAATTTTGGACTCGGCTGGTGACAAAATGTTCCAAACACACCCCATGCACACCTTCACTGGCAAAGGTGCCAGAAACGAGTTCTGTTGGTAGTTTTTACAGTACCCCGGTAGGCAGCTGAAAGGCACCACAAAACTTGTTCTACCTGCTTTCTGGGCTGAGATGAGGAATCGCTGAATTTTGGACTCGGCTGGTAACAAAATGTTCCAAACACACCCCATGCACAACTCCACCGGGGAAGGTGCCAGAAACGAGTTCTGTTGGTAGTTTTTACACTACCCCGGTAGGCAGCTGAAAGGCACCACAAAAGTTTTTCTACCTGCTTTCTGGGCTGAGATGGGGAATCGCTGAATTTTGGACTCAGCTGCTGACAAAATGTTCCAAACACACCCCATGCACAACTCCACCGGGGAAGGTGCCAGAAACGAGTTCTGTTGGTAGTTTTTACACTACCCCGGTAGGCAAGAGAAAGGCACCACAAAACTTGTTCTACCTGCTTTCTGGGCTGAGATGGGGAACAGCTGAATTTTGGACTCGGCTGGTGACAAAATGTTCCAAACACACCCCATGCACAACTCCACCGAGGAAGGTGCCAGAAACGAGTTCTGTTGGTAGTTTTTACACTACCCCGGTAGGCAGCTGAAAGGCACCACAAAACTTGTTGTACCTGCTTTCTGGGCTGAGATGGGGAACGGCTGAATTTTGGACTCGGCTGGTGAAAAAATGTTCCAAACACACCCCATGCACACCTCCACCGGGGAAGGGGCCAGAAACGAGTTCTGTTGGTAGTTTTTACACTACCCCGGTAGGCAGCTGAAAGGCACCACAAAACTTGTTCTACCTGCTTTCTGGGCTGAGATGGGGAATCGCTGAATTTTGGACTCGGCTGGTGACAAAATGTTCCAAACACACCCCATGCACACCTTCACTGGCAAAGGTGCCAGAAACGAGTTCTGTTGGTAGTTTTTACACTACCCCAGTAGGCAGCTGAAAGGCACCACAAAAGTTTTTCTACCTGCTTTCTGGGCTGAGATGGGGAATCGCTGAATTTTGGACTCAGCTGCTGACAAAATGTTCCAAACACACCCCATGCACAACTCCACCGGGGAAGGGGCCAGAAACGAGTTCTGTTGGTAGTTTTTACACTACCCCGGTAGGCAAGAGAAAGGCACCACAAAACTTGTTGTACCTGCTTTCTGGGCTGAGATGGGGAACGGCTGAATTTTGGACTCGGCTGGTGACAAAATGTTCCAAACACACCCCATGCACAACTCCACCGAGGAAGGTGCCAGAAACGAGTTCTGTTGGTAGTTTTTACACTACCCCGGTAGGCAGCTGAAAGGCACCACAAAACTTGTTCTACCTGCTTTCTGGGCTGAGATGAGGAACGGCTGAATTTTGGACTCGGCTGGTAACAAAATGTTCCAAACACACCCCATGCACAACTCCACCGGGGAAGGTGCCAGAAACGAGTTCTGTTGGTAGTTTTTACACTACCCCGGTAGGCAGCTGAAAGGCATTACAAAACTTGTTCTACCTGCTTTCTGGGCTGAGATGGGGAATCGCTGAATTTTGGACTCAGCTGCTGACAAAATGTTCCAAACACACCCCATGCACAACTCCACTGGGGAAGGTGCCAGAAACGAGTTCTGTTGGTAGTTTTTACAGTACCCCGGTAGGCAGCTGAAAGGCACCACAAAAGTTTTTCTACCTGCTTTCTGGGCTGAGATGGGGATCAGCTGAATTTTGGACTCGGCTGCTGACAAAATGTTCCAAACACACCCCATGCACAACTCCACCGGGGAAGGTGCCAGAAACGAGTTCTGTTGGTAGTTTTTACAGTACCCCGGTAGGCAGCTGAAAGGCATCGCAAAACTTGTTGTACCTGCTTTCTGGGCTGAGATGGAGAATCGCTGAATTTTGGACTCGGCTGGTGACAAAATGTTCCAAACACACCCCATGCACAGCTCCACCGGGGAAGGTGCCAGAAACGAGTTCTGTTGGTAGTTTTTACACTACCCCAGTAGGCAGCTGAAAGGCACCACAAAACTTGTTCTACCTGCTTTCTGGGCTGAGATGAGGAACGGCTGAATTTTGGACTCGGCTGGTGAAAAAATGTTCCAAACACACCCCATGCACAACTCCACCGGGGAAGGTGCCAGAAACGAGTTCTGTTGGTAGTTTTTACACTACCCCGGTAGGCAGCTGAAAGGCACCACAAAACTTGTTCTACCTGCTTTCTGGGCTGAGATGGGGAACAGCTGAGTTTTGGACTCGGCTGCTGACAAAATGTTCCAAACACACCCCATGCACAACTCCACCGAGGAAGGTGCCAGAAACGAGTTCTGTTGGTAGTTTTTACACTACCCCGGTAGGCAGCTGAAAGGCACCACAAAAGTTTTTCTACCTGCTTTCTGGGCTGAGATGGGGATCAGCTGAGTTTTGGACTCGGCTGGTGACAAAATGTTCCAAACACACCCCATGCACAACTCCACCGGGGAAGGTGCCAGAAACGAGTTCTGTTGGTAGTTTTTACAGTACCCCGGTAGGCAGCTGAAAGGCACCGCAAAACTTGTTGTACCTGCTTTCTGGGCTGAGATGGGGAACGGCTGAATTTTGGACTCGGCTGGTGACAAAATGTTCCAAACACACCCCATGCACACCTCCACCGGGGAAGGTGCCAGAAACGAGTTCTGTTGGTAGTTTTTACACTACCCCGGTAGGCAGCTGAAAGGCACCACAAAAGTTTTTCTACCTGCTTTCTGGGCTGAGATGGGGAACAGCTGAGTTTTGGACTCGGCTGCTGACAAAATGTTCCAAACACACCCCATGCACAACTCCACCGAGGAAGGTGCCAGAAACGAGTTCTGTTGGTAGTTTTTACACTACCCCGGTAGGCAGCTGAAAGGCATTACAAAACTTGTTCTACCTGCTTTCTGGGCTGAGATGAGGAACAGCTGAATTTTGGACTCGGCTGGTAACAAAATGTTCCAAACACACCCCATGCACAACTCCACCGGGGAAGGTGCCAGAAACGAGTTCTGTTGGTAGTTTTTACACTACCCCGGTAGGCAGCTGAAAGGCACCACAAAACTTGTTCTACCTGCTTTCTGGGCTGAGATGGGGAATCGCTGAATTTTGGACTCGGCTGGTGACAAAATGTTCCAAACACACCCCATGCATACCTTCACTGGCAAAGGTGCCAGAAACGAGTTCTGTTGGTAGTTTTTACACTACCCCGGTAGGCAAGAGAAAGGCACCACAAAATTTGTTCTACCTGCTTTCTGGGCTGAGATGGAGAATCGCTGAATTTTGGACTCGGCTGCTGACAAAATGTTCCAAACACACCCCATGCACAACTCCACCGGGGAAGGTGCCAGAAACGAGTTCTGTTGGTAGTTTTTACAGTACCCCAGTAGGCAGCTGAAAGGCACCACAAAAGCTTTTCTACCTGCTTTCTGGGCTGAGATGGGGATCAGCAGAATTTTTCACTCGGCTGGTGACAAAATGTTCCAAACACACCCCATGCACAACTCCACCGGGGAAGGTGCCAGAAACGAGTTCTGTTGGTAGTTTTTACACTACCCCGGTAGGCAGCTGAAAGGCACCACAAAACTTGTTGTACCTGCTTTCTGGGCTGAGATGGAGAATCGCTGAATTTTGGACTCGGCTGGTGACAAAATGTTCCAAACACACCCCATGCACAACTCCACCGGGGAAGGTGCCAGAAACGAGTTCTCTTGGTAGTTTTTACACTACCCCGGTAGGCAGCTGAAAGGCACTACAAAACTTGTTCTACCTGCTTTCTGGGCTGAGATGGAGAATCGCTGAATTTTGGACTCGGCTGGTGACAAAATGTTCCAAACACACCCCATGCACAACTCCACCGGGGAAGGTGCCAGAAACGAGTTCTGTTGGTAGTTTTTACAGTACCCCCGGTAGGCAGCTGAAAGGCACCACAAAAGTTTTTCTACCTGCTTTCTGGGCTGAGATGGGGATCAGCTGAATTTTGGACTCGGCTGCTGACAAAATGTTCCAAACACACCCCATGCACAACTCCACCGGGGAAGGTGCCAGAAACGAGTTCTGTTGGTAGTTTTGATATTGCTCCCGTAGGCACCTGAAAGACACCACAAAAGTTGTTCTACCTGCTTTCTGGGCTGAGATGGGGAACGGCTGATGTTTGGACTCGGCTGCTGACAAAATGTTCCAAACACACCCCATGCACAACTCCACCGGGGAAGGTGCCAGAAACGAGTTCTGTTGGTAGTTTTTACAGTACCCCGGTAGGCAGCTGAAAGGCACCGCAAAACTTGTTGTACCTGCTTTCTGGGCTGAGATGGAGAATCGCTGAATTTTGGACTCGGCTGGTGACAAAATGTTCCAAACACACCCCATGCACAACTCCACCGGGGAAGGTGCCAGAAACGAGTTCTGTTGGTAGTTTTTACACTACCCCGGTAGGCAGCTGAAAGGCACCACAAAACTTGTTCTACCTGCTTTCTGGGCTGAGATGGAGAATCGCTGAATTTTGGACTCGGCTGGTGACAAAATGTTCCAAACACACCCCATGCACAACTCCACCGGGGAAGGTGCCAGAAACGAGTTCTGTTGGTAGTTTTTACAGTACCCCAGTAGGCAGCTGAAAGGCACCACAAAACTGGTTCTACCTGCTTTCTGGGCTGAGATGGGGAATAGCTGAATTTTGGACTCGGCTGCTGACAAAATGTTCCAAACACACCCCATGCACAACTCCACCGGGGAAGGTGCCAGAAACGAGTTCTGTTGGTAGTTTTTACACTACCCCCGGTAGGCAAGAGAAAGGCACCACAAAAGTTTTTCTACCTGCTTTCTGGGCTGAGATGGGGAACAGCTGAGTTTTGGACTCGGCTGCTGACAAAATGTTCCAAACACACCCCATGCACAACTCCACCGGGGAAGGTGCCAGAAACGAGTTCTGTTGGTAGTTCTTACACTGCCCCGGTAGGCAGCTGAAAGGCACCACAAAACTTGATATACCTGCTTTCTGGGCTGAGATGGGGAACCGCTGAATTTTGGACTCGGCTGGTGAAAAAATGTTCCAAACACACCCCATGCACACCTCCACCGGGGAAGGTGCCAGAAACGAGTTCTGTTGGTAGTTTTTACACTACCCCGGTAGGCAAGAGAAAGGCACCACAAAAGTTTTTCTACCTGCTTTCTGGGCTGAGATGGGGAACAGCTGAGTTTTGGACTCGGCTGCTGACAAAATGTTCCAAACACACCCCATGCACAACTCCACCGAGGAAGGTGCCAGAAACGAGTTCTGTTGGTAGTTTTTACACTACCCCGGTAGGCAGCTGAAAGGCACCACAAAACTCGTTCTACCTGCTTTCTGGGCTGAGATGAGGAACGGCCGAATTTTGGACTCGGCTGGTAACAAAATGTTCCAAACACACCCCATGCACAACTCCACCGGGGAAGGTGCCAGAAACGAGTTCTGTTGGTAGTTTTTACACTACCCCGGTAGGCAGCTGAAAGGCACCACAAAAGTTTTTCTACCTGCTTTCTGGGCTGAGATGGGGATCAGCTGAATTTTTGGACTCGGCTGGTAACAAAATGTTCCAAACACACCCCATGCACAACTCCACCGGGGAAGGGGCCAGAAACGAGTTCTGTTGGTAATTTTTACACTACCCCGGTAGGCAGCTGAAAGGCACCACAAAACTTGTTGTACCTGCTTTCTGGGCTGAGATGGGGAACAGCTGAATTTTGGACTCGGCTGGTGACAAAATGTTCCAAACACACCCCATGCACACCTCCACCGGGGAAGGTGCCAGAAACGAGTTCTGTTGGTAGTTTTTTACAGTACCCCGGTAGGCAGCTGAAAGGCACCACAAAAGTTTTTCTACCTGCTTTCTGGGCTGAGATGGGGAATCGCTGAATTTTGGACTCAGCTGCTGACAAAATGTTCCAAACACACCCCATGCACAACTCCACCGGGGAAGGTGCCAGAAACGAGTTCTGTTGGTAGTTTTTACAGTACCCCGGTAGGCAAGAGAAAGGCACCAGAAAACTTGTTCTACCTGCTTTCTGGGCTGAGATGGGGAATCGCTGAATTTTGGACTCGGCTGGTGACAAAATGTTCCAAACACACCCCATGCACAACTCCACCGGGGAAGGTGCCAGAAACGAGTTCTGTTGGTAGTTTTTACAGTACCCCGGTAGGCAGCTGAAAGGCACCACAAAAGTTTTTCTACCTGCTTTCTGGGCTGAGATGGGGAACAGCTGAGTTTTGGACTCGGCTGGTGACAAAATGTTCCAAACACACCCCATGCACAACTCCACCGGGGAAGGTGCCAGAAACGAGTTCTGTTGGTAGTTTTTACAGTACCCCGGTAGGCAGCTGAAAGGCACCGCAAAACTTGTTGTACCTGCTTTCTGGGCTGAGATGGAGAATCGCTGAATTTTGGACTCGGCTGGTGACAAAATGTTCCAAACACACCCCATGCACAACTCCACCGGGGAAGGTGCCAGAAACGAGTTCTGTTGGTAGTTTTTACAGTACCCCGGTAGGCAGCTGAAAGGCACCGCAAAACTTGTTGTACCTGCTTTCTGGGCTGAGATGGAGAATCGCTGAATTTTGGACTCGGCTGGTGACAAAATGTTCCAAACACACCCCATGCACAACTCCACCGGGGAAGGTGCCAGAAACGAGTTCTGTTGGTAGTTTTTACACTACCCCGGTAGGCAAGAGAAAGGCACCACAAAACTTGTTCTACCTGCTTTCTGGGCTGAGATGGAGAATCGCTGAATTTTGGACTCGGCTGGTGACAAAATGTTCCAAACACACCCCATGCACAACTCCACCGGGGAAGGTGCCAGAAACGAGTTCTGTTGGTAGTTTTTACAGTACCCCAGTAGGCAGCTGAAAGGCACCACAAAACTGGTTCTACCTGCTTTCTGGGCTGAGATGGGGATCAGCTGAATTTTGGACTCGGCTGCTGACAAAATGTTCCAAACACACCCCATGCACAACTCCACCGGGGAAGGTGCCAGAAACGAGTTCTGTTGGTAGTTTTTACAGTACCCCGGTAGGCAGCTGAAAGGCACCACAAAACTTGTTCTACCTGCTTTCTGGGCTGAGATGGGGAACGGCTGTATTTTGGACTCGGCTGGTAACAAAATGTTCCAAACACACCCCATGCACACCTCCACCGGGGAAGGTGCCAGAAACGAGTTCTGTTGGTAGTTTTTACAGTACCCCAGTAGGCAGCTGAAAGGCACCACATAAGTTTTTCTACCTGCTTTCTGGGCTGAGATGGGGAACAACTGACTTTTGGACTCGGCTGGTGACAAAATGTTCCAAACACACCCCATGCACAACTCCACCGAGGAAGGTGCCAGAAACGAGTTCTGTTGGTAGTTTTTACACTACCCCGGTAGGCAGCTGAAAGGCACCACAAAACTTGTTGTACCTGCTTTCTGGGCTGAGATGGGGAACGGCTGAATTTTGGACTCGGCTGGTGACAAAATGTTCCAAACACACCCCATGCACACCTCCACCGGGGAAGGGGCCAGAAACGAGTTCTGTTGGTAGTTTTTACACTACCCCGGTAGGCAGCTGAAAGGCACCACAAAACTTGTTCTACCTGCTTTCTGGGCTGAGATGGGGAACAGCTGAGTTTTGGACTCGGCTGGTGACAAAATGTTCCAAACACACCCCATGCACAACTCCACCGGGGAAGGTGCCAGAAATGAGTTCTGTTGGTAGTTTTTACACTACCCCCGGTAGGCAGCTGAAAGGCACCACTAAACTTGTTCTACCTGCTTTCTGGGCTGAGATGAGGAACGGCTGAATTTTGGACTCGGCTGGTAACAAAATGTTCCAAACACACCCCATGCACAACTCCACCGGGGAAGGTGCCAGAAACGAGTTCTGTTGGTAGTTTTTACACTACCCCGGTAGGCAGCTGAAAGGCACCAGAAAACTTGTTCTACCTGCTTTCTGGGCTTAGATGGGGAACAGCTGAATTTTGGACTCGGCTGGTGACAAAATGTTCCAAACACACCCCATGCACACCTCCACTGGCAAAGGTGCCAGAAACGAGTTCTGTTGGTAGTTTTTACACTACCCCGGTAGGCAGCTGAAAGGCACCACAAAACTTGTTCTACCTGCTTTCTGGGCTGAGATGGGGAACGGCTGTATTTTGGACTCGGCTGGTAACAAAATGTTCCAAACACACCCCATGCACAGCTCCACCGGGGAAGGAGCCAGAAACGAGTTCTGTTGGTAGTTTTTACACTACCCCGGTAGGCAGCTGAAAGGCACCACAAAACTTGTTGTACCTGCTTTCTGGGCTGAGATGAGGAATCGCTGAATTTTGGACTCGGCTGCTGACAAAATGTTCCAAACACACCCCATGCACAACTCCTCCGGGGAAGGTGCCAGAAACGAGTTCTGTTGGTAGTTTTTACACTACCCCGGTAGGCAAGAGAAAGGCACCACAAAAGTTTTTCTACCTGCTTTCTGGGCTGAGATGGGGAACAGCTGAGTTTTGGACTCGGCTGCTGACAAAATGTTCCAAACACACCCCATGCACAACTCCACCGGGGAAGGTGCCAGAAACGAGTTCTGTTGGTAGTTTTTACACTACCCCGGTAGGCAGCTGAAAGGCACCACAAAACTTGTTCTACCTGCTTTCTGGGCTGAGAAGGAGAATCGCTGAATTTTGGACTCGGCTGGTGACAAAATGTTCCAAACACACCCCATGCACAACTCCACCGGGGAAGGTGCCAGAAACGAGTTCTGTTCGTAGTTTTTACACTACCCCGGTAGGCAAGAGAAAGGCACCACAAAAGTTTTTCTACCTGCTTTCTGGGCTGAGATGGGGAACAGCTGAGTTTTGGACTCGGCTGCTGACAAAATGTTCCAAACACACCCCATGCACAACTCCACCGGGGAAGGTGCCAGAAACGAGTTCTGTTGGTAGTTTTTACACTACCCCGGTAGGCAGCTGAAAGGCACCGCAAAACTTGTTGTACCTGCTTTCTGGGCTGAGATGGAGAATCGCTGAATTTTGGACTCGGCTGGTGACAAAATGTTCCAAACACACCCCATGCACAACTCCACCGGGGAAGGTGCCAGAAACGAGTTCTGTTGGTAGTTTTTACACTACCCCAGTAGGCAGCTGAAAGGCACCACAAAACTTGTTCTACCTGCTTTCTGGGCTGAGATGGGGAACGGCTGAATTTTGGACTCGGCTGCTGACAAAATGTTCCAAACACACCCCATGCACACCTCCACCGGGGAAGGTGCCAGAAACGAGTTCTGTTGGTAGTTTTTACACTACCCCGGTAGGCAAGAGAAAGGCACCACAAAACTTGTTCTACCTGCTTTCTGGGCTGAGATGGAGAATCGCTGAATTTTGGACTCGGCTGGTGACAAAATGTTCCAAACACACCCCATGCACAACTCCACCGGGGAAGGTGCCAGAAACGAGTTCTGTTGGTCGTTTTTACAGTACCGCAGTAGGCAGCTGAAAGGCACCACAAAAGTTTTTCTACCTGCTTTCTGGGCTGAGATGGGGATCAGCTGAATTTTGGACTCGGCTGCTGACAAAATGTTCCAAACACACCCCATGCACAACTCCACCGGGGAAGGTGCCAGAAACGAGTTCTGTTGGTAGTTTTTACAGTACCCCGGTAGGCAGCTGAAAGGCACCACAAAAGTTTTTCTACCTGCTTTCTGGGCTGAGATGGGGAATCGCTGAATTTTGGACTCGGCTGGTGACAAAATGTTCCAAACACACCCCATGCACACCTTCACTGGCAAAGGTGCCAGAAACGAGTTCTGTTGGTAGTTTTTACACTACCCCGGTAGGCAGCTGAAAGGCACCACAAAACTTGTTGTACCTGCTTTCTGGGCTGAGATGGAGAATCGCTGAATTTTGGACTCGGCTGGTGAAAAAATGTTCCAAACACACCCCATGCACAACTCCACCGGGGAAGGTGCCAGAAACGAGTTCTCTTGGTAGTTTTTACACTACCCCGGTAGGCAGCTGAAAGGCACTACAAAACTTGTTCTACCTGCTTTCTGGGCTGAGATGGAGAATCGCTGAATTTTGGACTCGGCTGCTGACAAAATGTTCCAAACACACCCCATGCACAACTCCACCGAGGAAGGTGCCAGAAACGAGTTCTGTTGGTAGTTTTTACACTACCCCGGTAGGCAAGAGAAAGGCACCACAAAACTTGTTCTACCTGCTTTCTGGGCTGAGATGGAGAATCGCTGAATTTTGGACTCGGCTGGTGACAAAATGTTCCAAACACACCCCATGCACAACTCCACCGAGGAAGGTGCCAGAAACGAGTTCTGTTGGTAGTTTTTACAGTACCCCAGTAGGCAGCTGAAAGGCACCACAAAAGTTTTTCTACCTGCTTTCTGGGCTGAGATGGGGAATCGCTGAATTTTGGACTCGGCTGGTGACAAAATATTCCAAACACACCCCATGCACAACTCCACCGGGGAAGGTGCCAGAAACGAGTTCTGTTGGTAGTTTTTACACTACCCCGGTAGGCAGCTGAAAGGCACCAGAAAACTTGTTGTACCTGCTTTCTGGGCTGAGATGGGGAACAGCTGAATTTTGGACTCGGCTGCTGACAAAATGTTCCAAACACACCCCATGCACACCTCCACTGGCAAAGGTGCCAGAAACGAGTTCTGTTGGTAGTTTTTACACTACCCCGGTAGGCAGCTGAAAGGCACCACAAAACTTGTTCTACCTGCTTTCTGGGCTGAGATGGGGAACGGCTGTATTTTGGACTCGGCTGGTAACAAAATGTTCCAAACACACCCCATGCACAGCTCCACCGGGGAAGGAGCCAGAAACGAGTTCTGTTGGTAGTTTTTACACTACCCCGGTAGGCAGCTGAAAGGCACCACAAAACTTGTTGTACCTGCTTTCTGGGCTGAGATGGGGATCAGCTGAAGTTTGGACTCGGCTGCTGACAAAATGTTCCAAACACACCCCATGCACAACTCCACCGGGGAAGGTGCCAGAAACGAGTTCTGTTGGTAGTTTTTACACTACCCCGGTAGGCAGCTGAAAGGCACCACAAAACTTGTTGTACCTGCTTTCTGGGCTGAGATGAGGAATCGCTGAATTTTGGACTCGGCTGCTGACAAAATGTTCCAAACACACCCCATGCACAACTCCTCCGGGGAAGGTGCCAGAAACTAGTTCTGTTGGTAGTTTTTACACTACCCCGGTAGGCAAGAGAAAGGCACCACAAAAGTTTTTCTACCTGCTTTCTGGGCTGAGATGGGGAACAGCTGAGTTTTGGACTCGGCTGCTGACAAAATGTTCCAAACACACCCCATGCACAACTCCACCGGGGAAGGTGCCAGAAACGAGTTCTGTTGGTAGTTTTTACACTACCCCGGTAGGCAGCTGAAAGGCACCACAAAACTTGTTCTACCTGCTTTCTGGGCTGAGAAGGAGAATCGCTGAATTTTGGACTCGGCTGGTGACAAAATGTTCCAAACACACCCCATGCACAACTCCACCGGGGAAGGTGCCAGAAACGAGTTCTGTTCGTAGTTTTTACACTACCCCGGTAGGCAAGAGAAAGGCACCACAAAAGTTTTTCTACCTGCTTTCTGGGCTGAGATGGGGAACAGCTGAGTTTTGGACTCGGCTGCTGACAAAATGTTCCAAACACACCCCATGCACAACTCCACCGGGGAAGGTGCCAGAAACGAGTTCTGTTGGTAGTTTTTACACTACCCCGGTAGGCAGCTGAAAGGCACCGCAAAACTTGTTGTACCTGCTTTCTGGGCTGAGATGGAGAATCGCTGAATTTTGGACTCGGCTGGTGACAAAATGTTCCAAACACACCCCATGCACAACTCCACCGGGGAAGGTGCCAGAAACGAGTTCTGTTGGTAGTTTTTACACTACCCCAGTAGGCAGCTGAAAGGCACCACAAAACTTGTTCTACCTGCTTTCTGGGCTGAGATGGGGAACGGCTGAATTTTGGACTCGGCTGCTGACAAAATGTTCCAAACACACCCCATGCACACCTCCTCCGGGGAAGGTGCCAGAAACGAGTTCTGTTGGTAGTTTTTACACTACCCCGGTAGGCAGCTGAAAGGCACCACAAAAGTTTTTCTACCTGCTTTCTGGGCTGAGATGGGGAACAGCTGAGTTTTGGACTCGGCTGCTGACAAAATGTTCCAAACACACCCCATGCACAACTCCACCGGGGAAGGTGCCAGAAACGAGTTCTGTTGGTAGTTTTTACAGTACCCCAGTAGGCAGCTGAAAGGCATTACAAAAGTTTTTCTACCTGCTTTCTGGGCTGAGATGAGGAACAGCTGAATTTTGGACTCGGCTGGTAACAAAATGTTCCAAACACACCCCATGCACAACTCCACCGGGGAAGGTGCCAGAAACGAGTTCTGTTGGTAGTTTTTACAGTACCCCGGTAGGCAGCTGAAAGGCACCACAAAAGTTTTTCTACCTGCTTTCTGGGCTGAGATGGGGAATCGCTGAATTTTGGACTCGGCTGGTGACAAAATGTTCCAAACACACCCCATGCACACCTTCACTGGCAAAGGTGCCAGAAACGAGTTCTGTTGGTAGTTTTTACACTACCCCGGTAGGCAGCTGAAAGGCACCACAAAACTTGTTGTACCTGCTTTCTGGGCTGAGATGGAGAATCGCTGAATTTTGGACTCGGCTGGTGAAAAAATGTTCCAAACACACCCCATGCACAACTCCACCGGGGAAGGTGCCAGAAACGAGTTCTCTTGGTAGTTTTTACACTACCCCGGTAGGCAGCTGAAAGGCACTACAAAACTTGTTCTACCTGCTTTCTGGGCTGAGATGGAGAATCGCTGAATTTTGGACTCGGCTGCTGACAAAATGTTCCAAACACACCCCATGCACAACTCCACCGAGGAAGGTGCCAGAAACGAGTTCTGTTGGTAGTTTTTACACTACCCCGGTAGGCAAGAGAAAGGCACCACAAAACTTGTTCTACCTGCTTTCTGGGCTGAGATGGAGAATCGCTGAATTTTGGACTCGGCTGGTGACAAAATGTTCCAAACACACCCCATGCACAACTCCACCGAGGAAGGTGCCAGAAACGAGTTCTGTTGGTAGTTTTTACAGTACCCCAGTAGGCAGCTGAAAGGCACCACAAAAGTTTTTCTACCTGCTTTCTGGGCTGAGATGGGGAATCGCTGAATTTTGGACTCGGCTGCTGACAAAATATTCCAAACACACCCCATGCACAACTCCACCGGGGAAGGTGCCAGAAACGAGTTCTGTTGGTAGTTTTTACACTACCCCGGTAGGCAGCTGAAAGGCACCACAAAACTTGTTGTACCTGCTTTCTGGGCTGAGATGGAGAATCGCTGAATTTTGGACTCGGCTGGTGACAAAATGTTCCAAACACACCCCATGCACACCTTCACTGGCAAAGGTGCCAGAAACGAGTTCTGTTGGTAGTTTTTACAGTACCCCGGTAGGCAGCTGAAAGGCACCACAAAACTTGTTCTACCTGCTTTCTGGGCTGAGATGGGGATCAGCTGAATTTTGGACTCGGCTGGTGACAAAATGTTCCAAACACACCCCATGCACACCTCCACCGGGGAAGGGGCCAGAAACGAGTTCTGTTGGTAGTTTTTACACTACCCAGGTAGGCAGCTGAAAGGCACCACAAAAGTTTTTTTACCTGCTTTCTGGGCTGAGATGGGGAATCGCTGACTTTTGGACTCGGCTGGTGACAAAATGTTCCAAACACACCCCATGCACAACTCCACCGGGGAAGGTGCCAGAAACGAGTTCTGTTGGTAGTTTTTACAGTACCCCGGTAGGCAGCTGAAAGGCACCACAAAAGTTGTTCTACCTGCTTTCTGGGCTGAGATGGGGAACAGCTGAATTTTGGACTCGGCTGGTAACAAAATGTTCCAAACACACCCCATGCACACCTCCACCGGGGAAGGTGCCAGAAACGAGTTCTGTTGGTAGTTTTTACACTACCCCGGTAGGCAGCTGAAAGGCACCACAAAACTTGTTCTACCTGCTTTCTGGGCTGAGATGGGGAATCGCTGAATTTTGGACTCGGCTGGTGACAAAATGTTCCAAACACACCCCATGCACAACTGCACCGGGGAAGGTGCCAGACAGGAGTTCTGTTGGTAGTTTTTACACTACCTTTGTAGGCATTTGAAAGGCACCACAAATGTTGTTCTTCCTGCTTTCTGGGCTGAGATGAGGAATCGCTGAATTTTGGACTCGGCTGCTGACAAAATGTTCCAAACACACCCCATGCACAACTCCTCCGGGGAAGGTGCCAGAAACGAGTTCTGTTGGTAGTTTTTACACTACCCCGGTAGGCAAGAGAAAGGCACCACAAAAGTTTTTCTACCTGCTTTCTGGGCTGAGATGGGGAACAGCTGAGTTTTGGACTCGGCTGCTGACAAAATGTTCCAAACACACCCCATGCACAACTCCACCGGGGAAGGTGCCAGAAACGAGTTCTGTTGGTAGTTTTTACACTACCCCGGTAGGCAGCTGAAAGGCACCACAAAACTTGTTCTACCTGCTTTCTGGGCTGAGAAGGAGAATCGCTGAATTTTGGACTCGGCTGGTGACAAAATGTTCCAAACACACCCCATGCACAACTCCACCGGGGAAGGTGCCAGAAACGAGTTCTGTTCGTAGTTTTTACACTACCCCGGTAGGCAAGAGAAAGGCACCACAAAAGTTTTTCTACCTGCTTTCTGGGCTGAGATGGGGAACAGCTGAGTTTTGGACTCGGCTGCTGACAAAATGTTCCAAACACACCCCATGCACAACTCCACCGGGGAAGGTGCCAGAAACGAGTTCTGTTGGTAGTTTTTACACTACCCCGGTAGGCAGCTGAAAGGCACCGCAAAACTTGTTGTACCTGCTTTCTGGGCTGAGATGGAGAATCGCTGAATTTTGGACTCGGCTGGTGACAAAATGTTCCAAACACACCCCATGCACAACTCCACCGGGGAAGGTGCCAGAAACGAGTTCTGTTGGTAGTTTTTACACTACCCCAGTAGGCAGCTGAAAGGCACCACAAAACTTGTTCTACCTGCTTTCTGGGCTGAGATGGGGAACGGCTGAATTTTGGACTCGGCTGGTGAAAAAATGTTCCAAACACACCCCATGCACAACTCCACCGGGGAAGGTGCCAGAAACGAGTTCTGTTGGTAGTTTTTACACTACCCCCGGTAGGCAGCTGAAAGGCACCACAAAAGTTTTTCTACCTGCTTTCTGGGCTGAGATGGGGAACAGCTGAGTTTTGGACTCGGCTGCTGACAAAATGTTCCAAACACACCCCATGCACAACTCCACCGGGGAAGGTGCCAGAAACGAGTTCTGTTGGTAGTTTTTACAGTACCCCAGTAGGCAGCTGAAAGGCATTACAAAAGTTTTTCTACCTGCTTTCTGGGCTGAGATGAGGAACAGCTGAATTTTGGACTCGGCTGGTAACAAAATGTTCCAAACACACCCCATGCACAACTCCACCGGGGAAGGTGCCAGAAACGAGTTCTGTTGGTAGTTTTTACACTACCCCGGTAGGCAGCTGAAAGGCACCACAAAACTTGTTCTACCTGCTTTCTGGGCTGAGATGGGGAATCGCTGAATTTTGGACTCGGCTGGTGACAAAATGTTCCAAACACACCCCATGCACACCTTCACTGGCAAAGGTGCCAGAAACGAGTTCTGTTGGTAGTTTTTACACTACCCCGGTAGGCAGCTGAAAGGCACCACAAAACTTGTTGTACCTGCTTTCTGGGCTGAGATGGAGAATCGCTGAATTTTGGACTCGGCTGGTGACAAAATGTTCCAAACACACCCCATGCACAACTCCACCGGGGAAGGTGCCAGAAACGAGTTCTCTTGGTAGTTTTTACACTACCCCGGTAGGCAGCTGAAAGGCACTACAAAACTTGTTCTACCTGCTTTCTGGGCTGAGATGGAGAATCGCTGAATTTTGGACTCGGCTGGTGACAAAATGTTCCAAACACACCCCATGCACAACTCCACCGAGGAAGGTGCCAGAAACGAGTTCTGTTGGTAGTTTTTACACTACCCCAGTAGGCAGCTGAAAGGCACCACAAAAGTTTTTCTACCTGCTTTCTGGGCTGAGATGGGGAATCGCTGAATTTTGGACTCGGCTGCTGACAAAATGTTCCAAACACACCCCATGCACAACTCCACCGGGGAAGGTGCCAGAAACGAGTTCTGTTGGTAGTTTTTACACTACCCCGGTAGGCAGCTGAAAGGCACCACAAAACTTGTTGTACCTGCTTTCTGGGCTGAGATGGAGAATCGCTGAATTTTGGACTCGGCTGGTGACAAAATGTTCCAAACACACCCCATGCACACCTTCACTGGCAAAGGTGCCAGAAACGAGTTCTGTTGGTAGTTTTTACAGTACCCCGGTAGGCAGCTGAAAGGCACCACAAAACTTGTTCTACCTGCTTTCTGGGCTGAGATGGGGATCAGCTGAATTTTGGACTCGGCTGGTGACAAAATGTTCCAAACACACCCCATGCACACCTCCACCGGGGAAGGGGCCAGAAACGAGTTCTGTTGGTAGTTTTTACACTACCCAGGTAGGCAGCTGAAAGGCACCACAAAAGTTTTTTTACCTGCTTTCTGGGCTGAGATGGGGATCAGCTGAATTTTGGACTCGGCTGGTGACAAAATGTTCCAAACACACCCCATGCACAACTCCACCGGGGAAGGTGCCAGAAACGAGTTCTGTTGGTAGTTTTTACAGTACCCCGGTAGGCAGCTGAAAGGCACCACAAAAGTTGTTCTACCTGCTTTCTGGGCTGAGATGGGGAACAGCTGAATTTTGGACTCGGCTGGTAACAAAATGTTCCAAACACACCCCATGCACACCTCCACCGGGGAAGGTGCCAGAAACGAGTTCTGTTGGTAGTTTTTACACTACCCCGGTAGGCAGCTGAAAGGCACCACAAAACTTGTTCTACCTGCTTTCTGGGCTGAGATGGGGAATCGCTGAATTTTGGACTCGGCTGGTGAAAAAATGTTCCAAACACACCCCATGCACAACTGCACCGGGGAAGGTGCCAGACAGGAGTTCTGTTGGTAGTTTTTACACTACCTTTGTAGGCATTTGAAAGGCACCACAAATGTTGTTCTTCCTGCTTTCTGGGCTGAGATGGGGAACGGCTGAATTTTAGAGTCGGCTGGTAACAAAATGTTCCAAACACACCCCATGCACAGCTCCACCGGGGAAGGTGCCAGACAGGAGTTCGGTTGGTACTTTTTATATCGCACCCGAAAGGCACTTGAAAGACACCACAAAAGTTGTTCTTCCTGCTTTCTGGGCTGAGATGGGGAAGCGCTGACTTTTGGCCTCGACTGTTGACAAAATGTTCCAAACACACCCCATGCACAACTCCACCGGAAAGGCGCCAGAAACGAGTTGTGTTGGTACTTTTTACATTGCTCCAGTAGGCACCTGATAGACACCACAAAAGTTGTTCTTCCTGCTTTCTGGGCTGAGACGGGGAACCATCACTCTTACACTTGGCTGGTGACAAAATGTTCCAAACACACCCCATGCACAACTCCACCGAGGAAGGTGCCAGAAACGAGTTCTGTTGGTAGTTTTTACACTACCTTTGCAGGCATTTGAAAGGCACCACAAAAGTTGTTCTACCTGCTTTCTGGGCTGAGGTGGGGAAGCGCTGAATTTTGGACTCGGCTGGTGACAAAATGTTCCAAACACACCCCATGCACAACTCCACTAGGGAAGGTGCCAGACAGGAGTACTGTAGGTACTTTTTACATTGCTCCGGTAGGCACCTTAAAAGACACCACAAAAGTTGTTCTACCTGCTTTCTGGGCTGAGATGGGGAAGCGCTGAATTTTGGGGTCGGCTGCTGACAAAATGTTCCAAACACACCCCATGCACAACTGCACCGGGGAAGGTGCCAGACAGGAGTTCTGTTGGTAGTTTTTACACTACCTTTGTAGGCATTTGAAAGGCACCACAAAAGTTGTTCTTCCTGCTTTCTGGGCTGAGATGGGGAACTGCTGAATTTTGGAGTCGGCTGGTGACAAAATGTTCCAAACACACCCCATGCACAACTCCACTAGGGAAGGTGCCAGACAGGAGTTCGGTTGGTACTTTTTATAACGCACCCGAAAGGCACTTGAAAGGCACCACAAAAGTTGTTCTTCCTGCTTTCTGGGCTGAGATGGGGAAGCGCTGAATTTTGGCCTCGACTGTTGACAAAATGTTCCAAACACACCCCATGCACAACTCCACCGGGAAAGGTGCCAGAAACGAGTTCTGTTGGTAGTTTTTACACTACCCCGGTAGGCAGCTGAAAGGCACCACAAAACTTGTTGTACCTGCTTTCTGGGCTGAGATGGAGAATCGCTGAATTTTGGACTCGGCTGGTGACAAAATGTTCCAAACACACCCCATGCACAACTCCACCGGGGCAGGTGCCAGAAACGAGTTCTCTTGGTAGTTTTTACACTACCCCGGTAGGCAGCTGAAAGGCACTACAAAACTTGTTCTACCTGCTTTCTGGGCTGAGATGGAGAATCGCTGAATTTTGGACTCGGCTGGTGACAAAATGTTCCAAACACACCCCATGCACAACTCCACCGAGGAAGGTGCCAGAAACGAGTTCTGTTGGTAGTTTTTACACTACCCCAGTAGGCAGCTGAAAGGCACCACAAAAGTTTTTCTACCTGCTTTCTGGGCTGAGATGGGGAATCGCTGAATTTTGGACTCGGCTGCTGACAAAATGTTCCAAACACACCCCATGCACAACTCCACCGGGGAAGGTGCCAGAAACGAGTTCTGTTGGTAGTTTTTACACTACCCCGGTAGGCAGCTGAAAGGCACCACAAAACTTGTTGTACCTGCTTTCTGGGCTGAGATGGAGAATCGCTGAATTTTGGACTCGGCTGCTGACAAAATGTTCCAAACACACCCCATGCACACCTTCACTGGCAAAGGTGCCAGAAACGAGTTCTGTTGGTAGTTTTTACAGTACCCCGGTAGGCAGCTGAAAGGCACCACAAAACTTGTTCTACCTGCTTTCTGGGCTGAGATGGGGATCAGCTGAATTTTGGACTCGGCTGGTGACAAAATGTTCCAAACACACCCCATGCACACCTCCACCGGGGAAGGGGCCAGAAACGAGTTCTGTTGGTAGTTTTTACACTACCCAGGTAGGCAGCTGAAAGGCACCACAAAAGTTTTTTTACCTGCTTTCTGGGCTGAGATGGGGATCAGCTGAATTTTGGACTCGGCTGGTGACAAAATGTTCCAAACACACCCCATGCACAACTCCACCGGGGAAGGTGCCAGAAACGAGTTCTGTTGGTAGTTTTTACAGTACCCCGGTAGGCAGCTGAAAGGCACCACAAAAGTTGTTCTACCTGCTTTCTGGGCTGAGATGGGGAACAGCTGAATTTTGGACTCGGCTGGTAACAAAATGTTCCAAACACACCCCATGCACACCTCCACCGGGGAAGGTGCCAGAAACGAGTTCTGTTGGTAGTTTTTACACTACCCCGGTAGGCAGCTGAAAGGCACCACAAAACTTGTTCTACCTGCTTTCTGGGCTGAGATGGGGAATCGCTGAATTTTGGACTCGGCTGGTGAAAAAATGTTCCAAACACACCCCATGCACAACTGCACCGGGGAAGGTGCCAGACAGGAGTTCTGTTGGTAGTTTTTACACTACCTTTGTAGGCATTTGAAAGGCACCACAAATGTTGTTCTTCCTGCTTTCTGGGCTAGAGATGGGGAATAGCTGAATTTTGGACTCGGCTGGTGACAAAATGTTCCAAACACACCCCATGCACAACTCCACCGGGGAAGGTGCCAGAAACGAGTTCTGTTGGTAGTTTTTACATTGCTCCGGTAGGCACCTGAAAGACACCACAAAAGTTGTTCTACCTGCTTTCTGGGCTGAGATGGGGAACGGCTGAGTTTTGGCCTCGGCTGGTGACAAAATGTTCCAAACACACCCCATGCACAACTCCACCGGGGAAGGTGCCAGAAAGGAGTTCTGTTGGTAGTTCTTACACTACCTTTGTAGGCATTTGAAAGGCACCACAAAAGTTGTTCTACCTGCTTTCTGGGCTGAGACGGGGAACCGCTGACTTTTACACTCGGCTGGTGACAAAATGTTCCAAACACACCCCATGCACAACTCCACCGGGGAAGGTTCCAGAAACGAGTTCTTTTTGTAGTTTTTACAGTACCCGGTAGGCAGCTGAAAGGCACTACAAAACTTGTTCTACCTGCTTTCTGGGCTAGAGATGGGGAACCGCTCAATTTTGGTCTCGGCTGGTGACAAAATGTTCCAAACACACCCCATGCACAACTCTACCGGGGAAGGTGCCAGAAACGAGTTCTGTTGGTACTTTTTACATTGCTCCGGTAGGCACCTGAAAGACACCACAAAAGTTGTTCTACCTGCTTTCTGGGCTGAGAAGGGGAAGCGCTGAATTTTGGAGTCGGCTGGTGACAAAATGTTCCAAACACACCCCATGCACAACTCCAACGGCAAACGTGCCAGACAGGAGTTCTGTTGGTAGTACTTACACTACCTTTGTAGGCATTTGAAAGGCACCACGAAAGTTGTTCTACCTGCTTTCTGGGCTGAGATGGGGAACCGCTGAATTTTGGACTCGGCTGCTGACAAAATGTTCCAAACACACCCCATGCACAACTCCACCGGGAAAGGTGCCAGACAGGTGTTCTGATGGTAGTTTTTACATTGCTCCGGTAAGCACATGAAAGGCACCACAAAACTTGTTCTACCTGCTTTCTGGGCTGAGATGGGGAACCGTTGACTTTTGGACTCGGCTGGTTTCAAAGTGTTCCAAACACACCCCATGCACAACTCAGCCGGGGAAGGTGCCAGACAGGAGTTCTCTTGGTAGTTTTTACCCTAACTTTGTAGTCATCTGAAAGGCACCACAAAAGTTGTTCTACCTACTTTCTGGGCTGAGGTGGGGAAGCGCTGAATTTTGGAGTCTGCTGCTGACAAAATGTTCCAAACACACCCCATGCACAACTCCACCGGGGAAGGTGCCAGAAACGAGTTCTGTTGGCAGTTTTTACACTACCTTTGTAGGCATTTGAAAGGCACCAGAAAAGTTGTTCTACCTGCTTTCTGGTCTGAGATGGGGAACCGCTGAATTTTGGACTCGGCTGGTGACAAAATGTTCCAAACACACCCCATGCACAACTCCACTAGGGAAGGTGCCAGAAAGGAATTTATGTTGGTAGTTTTTACACTGCCCCGGTAGGTACCTGAAAGGCACCACAAAAGTTGTTCTTCATGCTTTCTTGGCTGATATGGGGAACCGCTGAATTTTGGACTCGGCTGCTGACAAAATGTTCCAAACACACCCCATGCACAACTCCACCGGGGAAGGTGCCAGAAACGAGTTCTGTTGGTAGTTTTGATATTGCTCCCGTAGGCACCTGAAAGACACCACAAAAGTTGTTCTACCTGCTTTCTGGGCTCAGATGGGGAACGGCTGATGTTTGGACTCGGCTGCTGACAAAATGTTCCAAACACACCCCATGCACAACTCCACCGGGGAAGGTGCCAGAAACGAGTTCTGTTGGTAGTTTTGATATTGCTCCCGTAGGCACCTGAAAGACACCACAAAAGTTGTTCTACCTGCTTTCTGGGCTGAGATGGGGAACGGCTGAAGTTTGGACTCGGCTGCTGACAAAATGTTCCAAACACACCCCATGCACAACTCCACCGGGGAAGGTGCCAGAAACGAGTTCTGTTGGTAGTTTTGATATTGCTCCCGTAGGCACCTGAAAGACACCACAAAAGTTGTTCTACCTGCTTTCTGGGCTGAGATGGGGAACGGCTGAATTTTGGACTCGGCTGGTGACAAAATGTTCCAAACACACCCCAGGCACAACTCCACCGGGGAAGGTGCCAGAAACAAGTTCTGTTGGTAGTTTTTACACTACCCCGGTAGGCATTTGAAAGGCACCACAAAAGTTGTTCTACCTGCTTTCTGGGCTGAGATGGGGAACCGCTGACTTTTGGACTCGGCTCGTGACAAAATGTTCCAAACACACCCCATGCACAACTCCACCGGGGAAGGTGCCAGAAACGAGTTCTGTTGGTAGTTTTTACATTGCTCCGGTAGGCACCTGAAAGGCACCACAAAAGTTGTTCTACCTGCTTTCTGGGCTGAGAATGGGAAGCGCTGAATTTTGGGGTCGGCTGGTGACAAAATGTTCCAAACACACCCCATGCACAACTCCACCAGGGAAGGTGCCAGAAAGGAGTTCTTTGGTAGTTTTTACATTGCTCTGATAGGCAGCTGAAAGACACCAATAAAGTTGTTCTACCTGCTTTCTGGGTTGAGATGGGGAACCGCAGGAGCCAAACTGTTCCAAGGCACACCCCATGCACAACTTCACCGCGCAATGAGACAGGAGGGAATTCTTGAGGTAACAGCTCTCTTTCCCATCACAGGGAGCGGCTATGAACACAAGAGCTCCTTATTGTTTAGTTGTGCAAGGGGAAACCTAGTGTGAGCTTTTCCTAAGCCACATATTTATACCGCTTGTTTTTCCCTACTCAGAAAGTGCAGTCTTGCAAAGTCTCTGCTATTTTTGAAAAATTACTTTAAGCGTGCTCTTACTAACAGCTGTTTCCAAATGCAAACAGAGCAAATGCACCCGTTTCCCACAGCGAAACAGAGCGCATCATACGCAAAGGACTGAAATGCTTGAGGCACGTAGATGCTTTTGCATACGGAGGCAATGAGTGTGAATGCCGGGCTGCGAGTGGGCAGAGGGCAGAGCGCAGGGCACCCCGCAGCCGCAGCGAGCACTCCCGGGGCCCGGTGGTGTAAACTGGGCTGAGACCCGGCCCAGTGCTCGCCCGGCCAGTGCTCAGCACGGGGCTGGTGGGGACCTGCTGCCACCTGGCGACCAAACGTGGGTACTGCACCCGCCCGGGACCTAGACCCCTGGGGCCAGGACCCCCGCGGCTCGGGACCGCGACCGGGACCCCGGGACCGGGACCTCCGTGGCCCGGGACCGCGACCGGGACCCCGGGGACCAGGACACCCTGCGGCTCGGAACCGAGACCCGGACCCCCGCGGCTCGGGACCGGGACCTCCGGACCCCGGGGACCGGGACCCCCATGGCTCGGACAGGGACCGGGATTCTCGCAGCTCAGGACTGGGACTTGGACCACTGGGACCCGTGAGCCCCGCAGCTCGGGACCGAACTGGGCCCCGGAACCCCGCAGCTCGGGACTGGGACCCCGGGGACACGGACCCTAGAGGTTCGAGACCGGGACCGGCACCTCCGGGACCTTGACGCCCGCGGCTAGAGACCGGCACCGGGACCCTCGGGACCGGGACCCCCGCAGCTTGGACCAGGACCAGGACTAAGACCTCCGGGGCTCGGGACCCCCCGCAGCTCGGGACCACGACCGGGACCCCGGGGCTCGGGACCCCCGCAGCTTGGGACCGGGACAGGGATCCCCAGGACCGTGATGCTCGCGGCTAGGGACCGAGACCAGGACCCTCGGAACCGAGACCCCCGTGGCTCGGTCCCGGAACAGAGACTCCCGGTGACCGGAAATACCGCAGCTCGGACCAGGGACCGGGACCGGGACTCCCGGGACCGGGACCCCCGTGGCTCAGGCCGGGCCCAAAACCAGGACCGCCGGGACCGGGATGACCGGGGCCGTGTCCACCGCGGCTGCGGACCGGGACTCCCGCGGCTCGGACCGGGATGGAGACAATCGGGACCGCCGGGACTGGCACCCCCACGGCTCGGGACCGGGACCGAGATGGCTGGGCCCAGGACCCCTGCTGCTCGGGCTGGGACGGGGACCCCGAGGACTGGGACCCCCGCGGCTCAGAACCGGGACCTCCAGACCCCGCGGACCGGGACCCCTGCGGCTTGGGACCTGGACCGGGACCCCAAGGACCGGAACCCCCCGCGGCTCGGGACCTGGACCGGGACCAGGACCCCCTGGACCGTGAAGCTCGCGGCTCGGGACCGGGACAGGGACCAAGACTCCCAGGATCGGAAACCCCGCGGCTCGGACCAGGGACCAGGACCGGGACTCCCGGGTGTAGGACAAGGCCTCAAGGACAAGAGTCCAAGTACTGATAGCCTGATGAATAGAGACTTGTTAGAACTTGTAGGGCACAAGCCCTGGGAGCAAAGGAACAAGCTAACTGCAGGCCCCTGAGCCGTCACAGTTGAGGAGGCAACCAGACGGACAGAGAAACAAGTAGCCAGATAAGGGAACGGATGGCGCCGATATGTAATTAAGAAAGCCGCGTAGAAAGAAACTCCCTAACCTTGGAATAAAAATTATTGCTAGGTCAAGATAAACTAGTAAGTATCTATTGTTCTAACGGTGCGCCTTAAATATTAACCAATCAGTGTTTTTTACGCTTAAGATTTAACCAATCAGTGTGTAATATGTAGAAGGCAGAAACGTATATAATTGTAAGAAAATCACTAATAAATGGACACTTGCTTGCATCAAGCGGCGTCCCGTCTCTTCATTCGCCACACCCGGGACCGAGACCCTCGCGGCTCGGGACCGGGACAGGGACAGTTATCCCCGCGGCTCAGACCGGGACTGGGGCCAAGACCCCGGGACCGGGACCCCCGCAGCTGGGGACCGAGACCGGGACCCGGACCCCCGGGACTGGGACCCCCACGGTTCGGACAGGGACCGGGACCGGGACTGGGACCGGGATTCTTGCAGCTCAGGACTGGGACTTGGACCACTGGGACCCGTGACCCTGGCGGCTGAGGACTGAACCGGGTCCCAGACCCCCGTGGCTCGGGACCGGGACCCCGGGGACACGGACCCTAGCGGTTCAAGACTGGGACCGGCACCCCCGGGACCTTGACCCCCGCAGCTAGAGACCGGCACCGGGACCCTCTGGACCGGGACCCCCCGCAGCTCGGACTGGGACCAGGTCTAAGATCTCCGGGGCCAGGACCCCCGCAGCTCGGGACCAGGACCGGGATCCCTGGGCCAGGACCCCCGCGGCTTGGATCAGGGACCAGGACTGGGACCCCCGCGGCTCGAACGGGGACCAGGACTGGGACGGCTGGAACCGGGACCCCCGTGGCTTGGATCAGGGACCAGGACTGGGACCCCCTGCGGCTCAGGACCCTCTGCGTCTCGCAGCGAGACCAAGACCTGGAGCCCTGGGACCGTGACCCCTGCGGCTGACGGCTCGAACCGGGACCGAAACCCCCGTGGCCGGGGCCCCTGCAGCTTGTGACCTGGACCGGGACCCCCAGAACCGGGACCCATGCGGCTCGGGACCGGGTCCGGGACCGGCACCCCCACGGCTCAGGCTGGTTCCGAAACCAGGACCACCGGGACCACCGCGGCTTGGGACAGGGACCGGGACAGCCGGGTCTGGCGCCCCCGCGGCTCGGGACCTGGACCGAGATGTCTGGGCCCGGGACCCCCAGGCTCGGACCGGGACTCACTGGACTAGGGCTTGAGACCTAGACTGGGACCGGGAACCCCGCGATGGTGACCCCTGCGGCTCGGACCGGGACACCGGGACCCCCGCGGCTTTGATAAATGAATTGTAAAGGCAAACCAGCTCGTTTTGTCATGACTTGTGGAAATGCATCCGTATCCTGTGCTGACGTGCTGTTTTGTTTTGCTGCAAACCACACAAGTCTGCATCTAGAGAGGACAACGTATTAGTCATCACCAGTGTCCTTACACAGCCTCTTCACAGCCTCACTGCCGGGACTGCAGGCGTGCTCTTGCCTTTTCCAGGCATCCGAGTGATGGGTTTTGCCTCAATATTGCCTCCACAATATTTTATTTTTCCTCAGTATTTTCAGATGACTCCTAATACAGTTTCACATATGAAGCACTTCACTCACTTGCGTAGATCATTCGAAACAAAAAAACCCCACCCACCCACCATGAATAGTGTATCTACGTATTTTGCCACAATGCAGGTATGGTTTTTAATTATAATTTCCAATTCAGTACCAGGGTTAGTTTAAATAATTTTTCTTCTAAATGCTTTACCAAAACACGTAACAAATTCTCCCTCTATGAATGCTCTGCCTGCGCATGCTATAAGCTTGCAACTTGATCACTTGCTCAAAGTGATGATACATTGAGCTGCTTTTGCTTCACAAAAGTATTTTGCTGAGTTGTCAACCCATGTTTCAGTCTTAATATTTTAACTTTTCTCACTTGTCTGACCAAAGAATCATATTTATCTTTATGTTGAGTTTCGTAGTGTTGATGCAAATTGTATTCCTTGAACGCAGACACTGAATTCTGGCATATCAGACAAACAGCTCGCTCTTTGTACTCCGTGAAAAAATAATCAGAAGTCCACTTTTCCTGGAACACCCCGCACTCGGAGTCAATTTTTCTTTTTTTTTTGACATGGTGTGCGCACTTCCCACTGGTGCTGGCTTGCTTGTCCTGCCCGGGAGCTGGAGGGAGGGAGGGAGGGAGAGATGGGGGAGCCGCCCCCCTCCTCAGCCCGGCCGCGCAGTCCGGACAGGGTGGCCAGAAGGGACTGAAGGGACTTTGCCGCGCCGGGGCTCTGGCGACTCGCCCGAGTTGGCTGGGCCTCGCAGTGCAGAGGCTGCCGGCTGAGCTTGCCCGGCAGAGGAGATGCCCGCGCCTCTCGCCCGCTGCGCACCGCAGAGGAGGAGGAGGAGGAGGAGGAGGAGGGGGGGAAAGGAAAAAGCTCCTTTCTTGAAACTGGAATGGCAGAAGGTGCCATCGTGTTTTAACATATGTGGACAAAATTATTCTTTAGAGAGCCTCAGTTTACTTTTAATGACTCAAGAACCCAAAGCCAGAGTATGCGGTGCATTTGTAGTTTATCAGTTGAGTTTTTACTCCCAGATTCGTTTGGAGCACAAGGCTAAAGTGCATCTGATACCATCAGTACATGCCATTTAGCCCACAGCAATCATCCAGAAAGCATCAAGTAACCTCTCTGTTATTTTCTGGCCGTAAAAGTGCTCATCCACAATGCAAAGCCAAACAGCTTAGCCTGAAACAAGAAAAAGCCGAGAGAGGGTTTACACAGCTGTCACCTAAAGGTTCCCAGCTGAGAGGCACGTCTACAGGTGCTTTCGTTTCTCAAGTCTCAACTAAACTCCTGGCTCACTCTGGCGTGATCTGAAGAGCCCGAGACTGAGCGCTCAGCCATGGTGCTGGAGCAACGCCCGCTGGTTTCCCACTGCTGCCCCGACAGCCGCTGCAGCATGAACAAGGCAAGGTGATGCTGAGCGTCTGTGAGGAGCTCTCTCGCTAACATAGTCCCAAGGTCTTCTCAAGGTGGCTGTGCAGACAGAGAGTAATAACGAGGAGCGGCTGGCATACAGTGCCCGTCTGCCTCTGCAGTCAGCTGAATAGTTAATTGCATCCTTGGCGTTGTTTTACACAATTCACTGTTGTGCCTGGAGGCTCCTGCATCTCTGCTGTACATCTCCACTGAGGACCCAGAGATGGAGGCCTGAACTTCTGCTTTGCCTAACAGCTAAATTACACTTTGTATAGAAAACTGATCACGTGGTACCTTTGGTGTCATGTTGTATAGATCTGTGACCCAATGAATTCAGAGTTGCTCTCCCAAAGCTCTGAAGTCTACCAGCCTTACGGTTACAGAGTCCCTACAGGGATGCACACACTCCAGCTGGGTTCTGCGCTCTCTCCTGAACTATGAGCAAGGAGGAGGAGGAACTGAGCGTAGGGCTTCTCATCTCTTCCCCTTTCATGCAGCACAAGGCACTTCAGAAGCAGCCAAGGCCTCACAGAGCCTCCTGGCCAAAAGACTTCGATCTTGAGGGCAAAGGCTGAAGAGTGCATGAAAGTGAGAGAGACACAGGGGCAAGCACATGTCCCACCTTGCAACATCACTTGTTGGCATCCTCTCATCTGATCCCAGGCTGCAAAGGGTTGCAGCTCCACTTGTGAATTACTGGGTACCCTTACAGCGGTATTATCAAGTAAGGAACAGCGTTAGAGTAGCAAAAAGACACGGCTCTGCCCTCGGCTGGGGAGGCACACTGGGACAGCCTCCAGCGCCAGACCATTTTTAGCAAAAGCAATCACAAATACAATTAACTTCTTAGCTGACTTGTCTACAAAGAGGGAAAGGCTCCATACGATAAGCAGCACCCATTATTACTCTGCTGCAGAATTTAGTTCTTCCAGAAGTAATACACTCTGTTTTGCCAGCATCTAACAGCAAACCATGTAACATGAAGATGCAGAGTTAAGGTACCTGTAAATGCACTGGTTTTGTTTCCCGGCTTTTGTGCTTCCCAGGGCTGTCCTTTGTTGTGCAGCTCTGATATTTTCCAATTTTTTTATATTTGGATATAGTAATTGCTAACAGAGAGTCTAAGGCTAGCAATCATAACATCTATTTACAACACGCACACTGGCTGTGTGCACCTATTCCACCAGCCTCCCGTTTGCTTCAAACATGTCAGTCTCCCTGAGGACACGTTCAATGAGAAACCACCCCCCACCCTGCAAAGCCCTGCTTTACTTGCTGCCGAGCCTCCTGCATCCCCCTGGGCAGATTACTTTTGGAAGGCTGACCAGGGAATATTTACCAGCTATTGAATCAACAAAGTTCAGCCACATGCCAACATTTCATGCTGTTACCTAAACGGTGTCAGAACTCTCAGAACTCCATCAAAACAGAACTGGTTTGCACTTTGGTATTAAAAGTTATGTCCAGGCCTGAACACCTCGTTGGGAGCTGGGCCACACAGCACGCTCCTCTGGGCAAAGATTTCTTTTCTAAGCAGCCATTACGCAAGTACCAATCTGTGAAAAAAATCTGAAACTCAAAGAGAGAGAACCTTGATTTGACATAGTGCTCTTGCTGCATGTTCCGTAGAAGGGAGGTCACCCACATCTTTAGATCTAACGGAAAGTAGGAAAGAAGCACCAAGTGCAAGGTTCTGCATGTGGGCTGGGGAAACACCAGGCTGGGCAGAGAACGGATGGAGAGCAGCCCTGAGGAGAAGGACTGTGGGGTGTTGGTGGATGAGAAGCTCAACTTGGCCCAGCAACGTGTGCTTGCAGCCCGGGAAGCCCAGGGCCGGGGCGGGTGGAAACTGGGCTGTAAATCCTGGGCCAGAGTTATTTCCTGCAGCTTAAGTAAACTGCGTGGGTCTGGTGATGTCTGGTCGCTGTTTTTAAACCCACACCCCCCCCAGTTGGTATTTCTAATAACAAAGGGTTAAAAGCCAGCAGGCAGTCCCCGCGGCGCGCAGGCAGCAGGCAGGCAGGTGCGAGCGGAGCCCAGAGCCCCCAGCAGCATCAAGGGCAGCACCCACCGCCGCAGGCAGCGCGGCCGAGCAGAGCGGAGTGTCCGCAGCAGCGCGAGCCCCACGCACCGCCCCCCCCGCGGGGAGCCCCCCCCCTCGCTGCCACAGCCGCAAACCCCGCAAAGCCTCTGCAGCCGCGCAGAAAGCGCGCACGGGCCGGCACGGTGCTGGGAGCTGCCGCCGCTGCCACGGCTCCCGAAGAGGGGCCAGGGGCCGGGGCGGCTCGTTGCCGCGCAGCCAGGCTCGCCCCTGCAGCCGCCCCGCAGGAACTGGGACATGGCGCAAAGGAAGAGCAGCTGCCGGCTTGGGAACTGCTCTGCCGGGCAGCGGCCGCTGGGTGATACACGTGTCAGCGAGAACCGCTGGAACAGGAAGCAGCTGTTTCTTCCAGCTGTGACACGCTCACCCCTGGTCATCGAGAACACGGAGAGAACACCGATGTGACACCCGTTGCCGTGCCAAAGCTCCATTTCTTGCAACACCGCTACACGTCTGACAAGGGAAGCTAGCTGGCAGCTGCTGCACATCTGTCACCGCCAGAAAGCACCCCCGCTTCCAAGGGGCGTCCACCAGCAGACGGAGATCTAGGAAGAAAAGGGAACGCTGAGTACACAGCAGGGCTCGGGTATGTTTCCCTCGGCAGCGTACAGAGCAACCGCATTTCTGTCGGGCACTACAAAATACGCTTCCAACGGCAGACTAGAACCCGATCACCTGAGGCCGACCCTGCCTGGGCAGGGGTACAACAGGGCACACACGGGAAACCACATCCCACCCTGCTCCCGGTAACAAGACTATCGGTAAAAACACCTTCATTACAGAAGGTGCTACTTATTTAAAATACCTTATTACAAAACATCTTATTACAAAAGTTATTTTTAAAAAAGTAGTATCTTGTTACAAACCACCTTATTACAGAAGTTACTACTGGTTAAGAAAGATGTTATTACAGAAGCTGTAAGGAAAGGTTTCGCCTCAGTTCATCTTACTGCCTGGTGCTCCCTTAGCACGTCCCGGCCACAGCTGGGAGCTACACAAGCCGAGGCGGTCCTGACAGCTTCTCTGCTCCCTTCTCGTGCGTTTTGCTCAGGGCTGGCTCGTATGAACACGCATGAAGCCATTACATGGATGGTTTAGGTGCTCTTCCACATGGATCTCCTGAACACCACAAGTAGAGGATGTGCCCCCTTTATCCTTCAAACAGTATTTTAACATGAACACAAATGTATAGCTATTAAAAACTTAAGATCTGCTATCAACATAAGTACAATCTTCCTCTAAAAGTTTAAAAAATATTTTCAAGACATAATTAGAATGGAGTACTAGAATAATAAATAACTTATCATTACAGATACCATTAGCATCAAAAGGAAATTATTAAACCAGAAGAATTCCCCAGGAACGTAAAAGATCAGCAGCTGTGACATACATCCACTTGCTGGTGAAACAGAGAGCTGGTTCAGGAAGGAAGAAGGTTTCCTGGTTAATCACTTAGAAAATTAGCTCATCTTTCCTTTAGCTGCTCTCCTGAAATCTCAGACCCATTCAGACCCAGAATCTTGCGACTTTCCAATGCTTTTGTTTCATACACGATCCCCAGTAAAGGGCCACGGTACGACTGCAAGCAAAGACAGCGAGAGCACCAACCACCACCTATGCCGAGCATACTGTAGCTCCCAACAACGTTAAATAGATAAATAAATAAGTGAAACAGATTCCTAACAGAGCACTAAAACCCATTTGCTTCCCAGTAAGGATGTCTCAAGAAAGTGTTTAAGGGTTCCTGTAAAGTTCAGACTTTCCAAATCTAAAGAATACAAACAGCTAAGGAATTACTTCATATTAATTACTCTGACCACTCGGTACTTTATAACTTGACAGGTAGAAAATGTAATGAAAGAGGCCTACTGAACAATACCCTACCAAGTTAAAAAGAAAGCAAAAAATAGAGTGGTGTGGGGCTGGTTTTTTTGCTGGTTTTTTGTTGTTTTGTTTGGGGCTTTTTTGTGTGTGGTCTTTGGTGTTTTGTTGGGGTTTTTTTTTTTTTTTTTAAACACAGCTGAAATGATCCAAAGTGGCTGTTGTGGGCAAAGCTCCACGGCTGCTGGAGTCTGACAGGGGAATCCAGCTGGCAGCTGCTGCACATTTGTCACCCACTTCTCACTCTCTTATTTCATCCTCCAGAAAGCACCCCCGCTTCCGAGGTACATCCACCGGTAGACGGAGATCTAGGAAGAAAAGGGAACACTGAGTACGTATCAGTGCTTGGATATGTTTCCCTTGGCAGCATACAGAGCAACTGCATTTCTATCAGGTACTATAAAATATGCTTTCAATGTCAGACTATAACCTGATCACCTGAGGCCTACTGTTTAAAGAAACAGGAATTCTTCCAATTTTTCAAAAATTTAAATATAAAAACCCAAAGCAGATTATAAGAAAAGTGCTCCCATTCCTCAGTGCGTATTATTTAGAAATGCCTTTGCCACCATGGATACCAAAAGCCAAACATTAATTACTATAAGCCCCTGGCAGTATCTACAGAAAGGCCTGACCTGCTTGTGCCATATCCCTTTGTTTACCCAGAAAAGGCACAATTGCCTCGAAGCACACCACAGCCAGCGCCTGGATCCCAGAAAAAACTCGTGGCGTCACAGACAGGACAGACAAGAGGCTCCTTTTTTGACAGTTATGTCGATCCACAGCAACACAGAGATACTTCCCACGTATGGCCAGATCTTGCAGGTCAAGAAAACGAACAAGTACCCCGATAAAGTCACAACAGCGCTACCACTGCAAACATCACCCACAAGAAATTTAACCTCTGAACAAACACATTCACATCTTCCAGCCTCTGTTCGTTCTCTGTACTACAAAGTTCCTGCCCAATAGGCACCACTTTTGCACTTTCTGACACCTGCCTCCTGCCAGAGCAAACTCTGTTGGGAACACATCTTGAAAACGCATAGGGATGGAGAAATGAGGGGGCTTGTAACAATGCACCTCTAAATTATGGCAAGTTAAGACACAGGGTATGACACCCACTCATCCCAAAGAGCAGACTGCCAGGACAGGCAATTTGAAATGCCTTCAATGAATATATAATGACGTCAAGGTAATGGCAACTGAGCTGGAGCAAGCAGCTGCCGCTCGGACTCCCGAGAGCAACTTCGCTTTGGGCTTCACACAGATGTTCAAGAGCTCAGGGCCAGGCCTGTCCCCACATTAACTCTTAATACCTTTGTAGGAAGAGATCTCACTGTGACCGGATAGGAAAACTAAATGAACATTAACAATATTTTTGGCTGGAAGGTGCAATAAACAGTTCAAGGGAACAGATGACAGCATGGGAGACCTTGCCTGAATGAAGATTTGCCCTTAGCAATTGCACCTAGAAATCTATTTACCTTGGAGGGAATGAGAGAGAACACACAGTGACACAACTGCAGCGGCATGGGAGTGGGTGGTACATGTCTAGGGCACCTTGCAGCATAAAAAAGAAAAAAAGTCAGAGACAGTCATCAGATTATTTGCAGGACTAGACGACTCACAGAAAATATATGGTCAGCCATCGAGAAAGAAAGATTTTTTGCTTAATGTCTCAGCATCAGCTTAAATGCTTCAATCCACAAGTAACAAATTCCCCCTGCTCCATTCTGAGATGCCTATTTCCAGAAAGACGGGCTGCAAACAAAAATTCCTCCCATCAGAATCTGGTCCTTCTCCCGTGCTCTTTTAGAAGAGGAAGCACAAGCCACAGATATTAGGTCCAGTACAGCTGTGCTCACTAGCTGAGTGTGCCTGTGGAGCACAATGCAGAGGAGATGGGGAAGGAGACTCAAAGTATGTACAGAGTTCCTCTCAATCCTTTGTGAAGTCCAAAAGGACTCCTGTTGCAAGTGTGTATGCTGCCAACAAAAGCGGACAGATTTATTTCAAAACTCCCATTTTAACAGACAAGCTCAGCTAGAAAGTAGTGGGAAAAGCAGATGCATCATCAGCACCTTCAAATCTATGTCCTAAGAGCGAGCTTGGGGCTGAAAAAAAGCAGTCCCTGAAAGGTGAACTATTCCTTGCACCTCCGTGTGATAAACACGGCAGGAGCTAGAGCACCATACCCATCGCCTCTCAAGAAAAGGAGTGGGAAGGGAACAGATGACACAGCCCGTAATCATTTGCAATGATGTATCTTAGCGCCGAGTTAAGTTCTGCACCCTTTGTAGCAGACTCTGGCTCCCAGGAGGACTCAGAAGTAGTTGAAGAGGAGGGTTCTTCACCCGCTGTGTAGTTAATCTGCATTAATGACATTAACTTACAAAAACCACAGTGGATGCTAAATGTTTGCACAGCTTCAAAAAGGGACTCTAAAAATCAACTGAAGGTTACTGAGGCCTTTTCTGCTTAATGGTACAGAAATGCCGAAGACACTGTTGGAGACAGGACAATGAACTAGAGACACCTTTCATCTAGATTCTGCTGGGCAGAATGTTCTTAAAACTGGTAAACTAGAATTTAGCTGAGAAGGCTGGTTAAATACATTGGTTTTCCATTTGAAGGAAGCAGATAACCCATCTCGGTGATTTATGGTGCTGCAGAGATGGGCTGGCAGCTATGGAGGGAAACCCTGGGGACGGTGTTTTAGGGAAAGGACGCTTGTCTTTTCTTGCTACAGAACAGCTGTGAAATGCAAAGAAGTCCAGTCCACTCTTTGGAGGGAAGCAATGCCTTCTCCACAAAGGCAGGTTTGATTCTTGGTGCGTTTTTACAGATTAACACCTCGGGTTGGGCTCAGAGCTGCTCCCAGTCACTGAAATGTACCACATTATATGGGCTCTCACTGTGTGGTATCTAGAACTTGGTGTCACCACGTAACAAAGAAAAGTGATGTTAAAGAAAAGTGACGTTAACAAAGAAAGTTAACATAGAAAAAAACAGCCTACTGAAATAGATGGAAGAAGAGCCTTTTTCACAGCAGGGTGCATGTGTCAAACTGCAGGCTCAGAAAACTTGCAAAGGAGTGCCCAAAGGAAAACAGGAAAACAGAGAGGACTCCATCACACTCAGAGGGCAAGTTGCCAAGAAACACCTGGAAATCATCGTGATGCATTTTAGCACAGAGAGATTAAAAAAGAAGTTGTTTCCAAAGTCTCACAGAGGACAGGAGGTGCTGACAGACAAAGGTGTAGTCAGAGCAGCAGAAGTCAGCTCGCACTTGAGCCTGCCTGCTTCAGGCTTACAGCTGACATGCAGCCGACAGGCTATGCCAGCTTGGAGGCTTCTATCACGCACCCAACTGACTTTGGGCTAGCTTGAGCCTGATCACGTTGGGCTCAGGTGTGCTGTCTATCTCTACCCTTAACACGCACACCAAGCCTCAAAGGTACAACAGTGGAGATGCAGACCTGGATGACCGTCACATTTCCCAGAGAGTAGACTATGCCATTCGTTGCTAATTAGCGTTAGCATAACAGTGTTTCATCCCTGTGGAACAATCCCATGGGAATGCTTTCCAACATGTTCCTGTACATAACTTTACAACTGGCACGTTAAGCAAATGTTTTGCTTCAGATATGAAAGCTGAGAAGTTTGCTAGTTATCTGTGATACCAGGAAGTAATTGAACAAGAACTCTTGATTATGTGTTTTAAACAAAAGCTTGTCTTCTTTCAAGGTGGCATCCCACCTTTTTTCTCAGCTTCCTGACAAAAAGACTTTATTCCTTACTTAAATGTTTGAAACTGATGGGCATTATGAGCTGAACTATTAACTAGCATCATGATCTGGAATCTAGAAACCACCCTTTGAAGTGAGCAACAGCTCTTCAAACCCCACCATCGGCTCTTTGATGAACAGCTGTGAGGGAAACAGCTTCTTAGAGACTTGCAGGCTGAACCAAATTCCCCTCTAGAATGGATCCCAAGTACTTTTTGTGTCCTCTTATGTCTCTCTAATCTGTGGGCATTTAGGTTTTCCCTTCAGTTACTAGATTTGTGAAGTTTTTAGCCTCAGATACTCTGCGGCTTGTTTTTCTCATGTGCTTCAGGACACTACCAGACTGGTACAATGTGTTAAGTGATCTGAGACAAAGAGTTCAGACTTCTACACTAGCTTCATCAGTTTGGTGGGTTTTGCCCCTGGAACTTCCATAGTTACCTCATTACTCAGTGTCTCCTTCACAGCACTGTCGCCCTCCAGCGAACACGTCTATGGACTTAATCTCAATATTGTGACATCCAGGTTTCTGGCACAACTCCCAGAACTTCAAGTTTTATTTACTTACATAATTTATACCCTTTCCCACATCAGAGTAATTAGCATACGTGTCTCTATTGAAGTGTGTTGATAAGTACACTAAGAGGTTGTACAAGTTTAGTATTTTAACTGAAGGAACAATGAGGTATTTACACGGCAGACAACAATTCTTCTACTCTCCCCTTTCTGTAATAGTTAGTTTCAGAGTAGCTGTCACCGTAATCTCTGAGAAAACGTAGAATCTTTCTTACCAAGAGAGTTGCCTGTGTCTGAACTGCGTCTTTTCCGGGAGAAAGATTTTACAGATGAATCTGTCTGTTCTACAGATTCGTTCACAGGCTCAGCTCCTGAAGTGAATTGTCTCTCTTCTGTCTCTGATGCCCTGGATTCACTTTTAACACTAGTATTCTCCTTAAAAAAACACAACACAACACCAAAAGAAATAAAACCAAAGATCACTCAATGTTATCTTATAATAAAACTAATATAAAACCAATAAAACAAAATAAAAGCTATTCTTCTCCACTCCAAAAGGGCACCTAACAGGTGGTGAACACTGCCTAGACAGTTGACATAGTGTTTTTAACTCAGAATTAAGGTTGCTAAATTGAAACAACCTCTTACAAAACATCATATTAAGCAAAATATGAGATCAGAAAACTAGAATACACAAAGTTAGGGTACATGTCCCCACAGTCTGAACTTTTCCCTCAGTTATTAAACTAGCTAGAAGAAATAAGCTAGAAGAAATACAGGTGCACTCATTCTTACCAGCACGTGTAATAATAACGACAGATCTAGCTCAAACAACTTGGCAGAGCTGTGTGATGCAGAACCACACGTGAACCACACATTTCTGGTTGGGAATCTCACCCCACCCCATCCAGTCGTTAAGACATTAAGTTATAACGTGTTGCTTGCTTTTTAGAGCCCTCTGCTGCTGCTCTACATGTATTTTGCAGGCAACCATTTGGCAAACTGGTACATTTCCATGATCATGTGGCAAAAACCTGTAGCTTAAAAAAAAAAAAAAAAAGGCCCGAACAACCAAGTTCTGTTTCATTTTCACTGAGGCAGTACAGGCCCAAAGTTAAGCACCTGGAATCTACCTTTAGACAGAAAAAATTTCACAGTATCACCTGTTCTAGAATAGTCATCTCTTCTGCAAATATCTTATCCATCAATAACCTAAAGATGAATGACTGCTCAGAGCCTGCAATGTTTCCTTCTATTAAGGGGAAAAAAAGCTTTTGAAAACCATTATGTGTGAGTTTACAGAAGACAAGAGGTCACACTTGGTAATAAGATAGTCTTTCCAAAAATCACGCTCACCACCTTGAGTCTGTCATTACTCAATGTTGAGTATGTAACAGGCTATGTGTATACGTATCAATAGAAACACACATACATTGCTTGACAAAGTTGTATAATAACATCCAAAAAGGCCTGTGCAAATAAAGTAATGGAGTACTCCAGGGAGAACTAGTTCCCTCCCACACACCTCCTGCACTTGCTGGATACCCATTTGACTCGTTTTTTCCTCTTTGAAATGTGCTGTCTGGATGTACTGCTTTAGTACTGTTAACAAGGTCACGTGAAAAACACGTGGCTAGCAGTGCCTTTTGTCTGATGTCTGAACCACAACTCCTTCCCAGGCACAAAAACAAAGGCGGCAGGCTGGCTGTAGGTCACTACCTTCACCAGCTAGAATCCAAGTCTCACGAGTGATGATGACCTCTCTATTCCTGGTGACATTTCCATAATAGCAAGTTCTAGAAAAATCAGTGAGCAGCCTTCATCAAGTAGTGCGAGAAGGGAAGATTTCTCAGGTAAGCATTCTAAACCGGATATTCCACCGGACAACTGCTCTAGAAACAGTTCTGCAAACTTCATTATTTAAAAAGAAGGGACTAATGAAGAGCAATACCAGGCAGGGGATGTAGAAACCAAATTGCAGTGTTTGATAAAGAAAAAACAAATAACATGCATATTGGGATCACCATTATTAAGAAACTGTTACTAGCCTACGTGGTGAAAGTAGTCTAGACACTCTAACTAGCAGTTCTGCAAAGGACCTGGGGATGCTGCAGTGCCCAGTAAGGCTAACGACACCTTGGGCTACACCGGGATGAGCGTGGCCAGCAAACTGAGGAAATTTCATTCCCCCTCACTGGTGAACCTGTACTTCCAACGCTGTGTCCAATTTTAACCCTTACAGCTGCGTGTGAGGAAACTGAAGAGCAGTCATACTGCACAGCACCCCTTTCAGATTTCTTTTTATCACTGTGTTTATAGAATCTTACACACCAACTCTTCAGTAATCTAATGTAATAGGTAATAACACCATTTTCAGCCTAACAGCATCAGCCTAGCCCACACAAGTCTGGTTCCCAAGCTATCCCTTTTTTTTATTGTTTGGTCTTTTAAGCGAACATGTTTCTGACCACGGATTCACCGCACCTGTGGACAGACCCTCCACTCAGGTCTGATACTCTGCAACTTCAGAGTCCAAAACATTGTTTGGCGGAGAATCAAGCAAAGCTACCAAAGCTGACAGACGTGAAAGTTTTGCCTTTTCACTTCAGTTACTGAAAAACGCCAAAACTGCTGCATCTCACTACTTACACGACTTACGAGACACTGACTGGACTATACCTATACCCAGCTGGAACCATGATGGGAAGCTGAGGTACTAAAATTAGCAACTCGCATGAATGGGGTTTGCTGGATTCACCTTCCCCAAAGAAAGCAAGCGTTTCAGCCTTCACATAGGTATGCTGCCAAGGAGACTGAACGAAATCGGAGGCAAATTCCTCCTGATCAAGCATTACAGAAATGTTCTATTTCCACTTTAAGAAGAAAACAAAACATTTCTTAGGAGTAGGAGTGGAATAAGAGATGCCCATTGAAGGCCAAAGCCTCTAAAAGTCTAGGACAGAAATTCACTGAGGCTGAGAGGACAACGCTGGATCTGAACTGTTGAATGTACTAACTCTTTTCATGTAAAGAGCTGCTCTTTAATTTGCTGTCTTTTAGGAAATCGGGAAAGCAGAATAAAGCAGGTTTCTACTAAACTGTTACTTCTATGAGGAAGACAGTTCAAGGCTCAGTGCTGGTCACAAGAGTAATTAAATGCTGGGAAATACTGTGAACGAAACAGAAAACAAAACAGTACCAGCTTGGTCAAAAGGTCCCGTATGCTAAAACCGACGGTTTCAAGGGCTGACTTCAGTCCACAGAGCAGAAACCCAGGATGAAGTACACAGTATCATCGCAAGTCCTCGGGCTGAAAGTAGCTGGAATGTGTAAGCAGGAATGCCCTGCTCTGTTTGCGCTCCTTGTTCTTGCTCTTCCCTACACATCAGGTTACAGCGGTTGTTTTGAGACTTGACACTGGGCAAGACAAACCTTTGATCTGACCCAGCAGAGCTGTTTTGATGCTCTTGTAAGAACAGTGGAGGAATTTGCTCCCCCTCTGCTCGTATAGAGAGGAACAGAGCGGTCTTCTGTGCACGCCCACTATTCTGTCACAAGCTTGCTCTAAAACACATGGTACCAACAGCCGCTGAAAGCCTGAGTGCTTCCAGATTCAGGGATGAGGAAGAAAACTGTGCTGGAGCCTGATGTGAGGAGTACAGGCACAGAAGCCTCCTCTGGAGAGTTCTGCACCTGCCATGACCCCAGGCTCTGGACAAGTAGGGTGTTAAGTTAACCTTCCCTCTCCCAAGTTTGGGAGGAGGAGACTAGTTGAAGAGTAGTTCTAACAGAAAGAGGGAATCTGTCAAACAAAACGCTGAACAGTCCCTGAATTGCTTTTCAATTGCTCAAAAAATGAGGCCAGTTATTTAACCAGTTACGGTCCAGGACCAACATCAGGATTCTCACAAATATACAAAACCTCCCTCCCAAACAACTACGTGGTTCATGCGCTTAATTCCCCCAGTTCTTGACAAGGAATTTCAGGTCATGGACTCCAAAGGCCTTCAACAAGGGACAACCTATCATTCTAAAAACGCAGTTCAAAAATTCTCGAAACTGACAACATTTAAAGTGCGGTCAACACTTAATATATTGAGTGGGCACCAATTAAGGAGTACTGCCAACTCTATGCACTAGCACAGGGATGTGCTCTTCCCTACACAGTACGGAGCAGAACAGTCTAGTCTAGGCTTGAGCTATGCAGAGGCTTGATCAGAATACACATCCCTTTCTAGAAAGATACCCAAGAGGAAGATGACTAATCTTTATAACGCTGGCTGAAAGCAACAATGGGAGGTTTGCACCAGCTGATGATTTCCGATCTAGAAACTTCAGTGAAGGCGTCAAGCTACCGACAGAACAATAAAACAGTAGCTTCAATGCATACACAAAAATGAGATTTTGAGTGCCTACATGCAAGGTAGGTCTCATGCAGGAGAAACAGATGCAGTCAATCTCCTGAGTTTACTTTGTTTTCAAAACAAACCAAAAAAAGCGCAGAGCATGCATTTGCTCCCTTAACAGAGTAACATCTAGAATGCCCCTCACCCCTCATGAGACTTACAATTTTACATACAGGGAAGACCAGCTCCAGGTAGACTGAAGTACAATTACAACTTGTTGTACACCACAAAGTCTAAACCAATGAAGATGCTTTATACCATTCAAATGTCAAAAGACTATACTTTCCACTGAAAACAGAACTTAATAACTATTTATCAGAAACAATCTAACCGTTTATCTAAATTTAAGCAAAAATCTGCCTCCAGTGGCAATTCTCAAAATACTCTTCTTTGTTGGAGATTAAAAGACGGTATGTTACAACCTAAAAAAGCATCCACTTCATCACCACAAATACACCTGCACTACACATGTTTCCCATGCAAATGAACACCCTAACTTGGCCAACAGGCTGACACATGTCATGCTCATTAACATGGGATACTTTTTCATTCCGTCTTCTTTTTATATCTTGCTTTACCAAGCAAACCCTTCACTGTCCATTAACAGCTTAATTAAAGAAGCCTTCGGTTCTTGAGCAGGCAAGAATATTGAAAAAGCTATCGGTCCAGACCCTAGTATTACTATCAAATATAGTTAGCTCAAGAAAGATGTTGGTTTACCTCCCTTTACCCCTTACCTGCTCTGGACTGAACAATTCTTCCTGAAAAATCATGAGGGAGAACTCAGCTGCGTGGTGATGTGGTTCTTTGCTCCGTTCTTCATCTGCTTCCTGTGTGGTCAGAAGTTCTTGTAGTATTTTAGCAGCAGCAGCAGTTTCTATAGACAGAGTGGGATCGGCAGCACAAAGAATGTCAGAAGGCTGTAATGGAGACAAATTCAGTGTTCGATCTGCTGCCACCAGAAATGACGTGTCTGAAGTTACAGGAGTGAGACGTTCCAGCTGGCTTTCCTCAGTTGAAGAAGGTGTGTAACTATTAACAGGCAGTGCCTGATTTCCATTAAGCTCCAGGATTGAACTCTGGCTCTCTACAGGTGCCACTTCCACTTTTCAGCTTTGCATGATGAATGCACCTCAGCGGCAACCTGAAACATGGCTTCAAGACCGACTTCTGCCTTCTTGTTTTCTTCAGATATATTACATAGCCAGTCAGATGGCATCAGTTCAGCTTCATAAGATGACTGCATTGGAGGATTCTGGAAAAAACAAAATACAGTGAACTTTTGTATAAAAAATTACCATGACAGGATGTGTATTGATTCTGTTTATCCATTTATCCAAAAGCTTGAAAGATTGTCTGTTATTCTCAGTTAAAATAGCAAGTTTAACCAGAAGAAGAAAAAAAAAAAGCTACTACTTTGTCTTGGTTTTCATTAACCACCTTACTCTTGGCACACTTCCTTTCTTCTATTCATGGTCTATCCTGGAGAGGAGCTGGTGTATGCCTGCAGATGCATTGTCTGCACACCCTTTGCACCGCAGGTGTTAAATATACCCAAGCATTCAAATCAGAGACTTCTGGTCTTAGTAGGACCTGTGGGGGTACACTAGAACCACCCTCTTCACGTGCCACATATGTAACAGAAAATGAGAGAGAAAATCCACCCGCCTTCAGTTCCTTCTAAAACTCAAGCATTCCTGTTGTGTATAAACCCAGTATAAACCACAACATTTTTAAGCAAAAGAAAAAGGTCCATATGCTGTAAATGTGCATATGGACAACCAACTTGAGGAACTCACCGCTTCTTAACCAATAATATCATTTTCCTCCTCAAGCGACTGTCCATAGGCACATCTACACAAGGGGTGCCCCCCAGGGATGCCCCAGTCCCAGGAGGAGTGGGAGTTCAAATACCGATGACAGCAAATACTGTAAAACTGCCCTGCCTGTCACAGCCTCACATCTGGACTCTCCTGTCATGACAGGGTCCCACAGAGGCACAACTCGAAGTCTGCATCAATCTGCGTAAAAACCCGACAGAATTTCAGGTCAGAAACCCTTCTTGTAGAACCTACAGAGACTGCCTTTGCCATCACAGATCAGGTCTGAACACTACTAAAATTTTTCACTGTAATGACATCACAGGACGACAGGACACAATCAGCAATCCAGTGATGATTTTTTTAGTAGAATTCATATATATCGAATAACCTTTAAAACAGAACGAAGACAATGACAGAGTTTTTCCAAAGCATCAAGTCCTACCCAAGTGAAATAATAGATGACATTTTAACAGCCAGTGTCTGTACTGCTACTTCTTCTGGAGGTGACTCAAAGGACACTAGAAGGGTCATTTCTTCTGACAAATACAAGTCATACAATGATGTTGAACAGAAACTCAGGTCTATTTAAAATACAGCCTTCTTTTGGAAGAGATCCAGCATGAAGGATTAGTCCTTAGTGCCTGACTATCCTTAGACCTTCTAGCTGAGGTCATGGTTAATGAAAAGCTACTTCCAGAGACGAGTAAATTAGAAACAGGAAGCTACAGGATCACCTACTAGAAAAGCCGTATCAGATCAAATGCCAGTGAAGGACTTGGTCTCTCCCTGAAGGAGATACCACAAAGAGATGAGATCCCGTCTCCTGGGTGTGTGAAGTCAAGTCCTAGTGTGGATTCGTGTAGATGTGCCAGTTTGCAGATAGCCACAAACTGTGGAGGGTGGGGGGAAAAGGAGAGGGAAATAAAACCTGGAATTTGAGAAATTTAGGTTAAGTTAAGCAAAATCTTTTCATTAAAGGCTAAGCCACCTTTATGTTTTTATGAGATAGGTTCAAACATTATTCCTCTCATTTGATTTTTTTTTCAGTTCTATTTTTTTAAAATGTTAACAAGGTGTTTCATTTCTGTTGCATTGCTTGTTTACTGTCGTAAGTAGTCAGGATTTTAATTAAGATCTGGGTTACCAAACCGTCCAGGAATAAGATCATCCCTGCCAAAAACCGACCAACCAACCCACCCATACTGAATCTTTTTCTGCCTCTTCTTAGGGGACCTCAGCTTGAAGCTGTTATAGCACATATTGTCCTCTTGGATGCACTACAGGATCTCGTATGTATTTCCAACAGGCGAAAGGAGCCACACAAAGGTACAATTTAAATCCTTTTAGTTCACCTGGAAAAGATATGACAGACGAGGATGGGGGGGGGCAGCAATGAAACAAGGAAAACCAATAAAAGATTGAGAAGTCAGGGCTTGAAAGACTAATAGCTTGCTGGTCATGCAAGCTCAAGAGGAAAAATGGTCTGACTTAGCAAAAGTGGTGAAAGAGAAGATGGGCATTTCACTTATAAGATTAGCATAGCGTGAGCAGGAATTAAAGCACAACCACACCTTTTCAGGGACTGCTAGCACTACACAAATCTGGCTTGAGTGCTTGGGCAATCAGAATTCAGACTTGATTTCTTTTTGAAATAACATAGCTGATTATCATTCCTTACTACAAATAGAAAGTTTTTCTTCTTTTTTCTTGCACGTTTATTTCTTCCATTTCCTGTTACCTCTTGCTTCAGTTCCACAAGGAAATACTGACAGCTTAATAACCATGGTAATAGCAATAATCAAACAGCAGGGCTGCTATTAAAAAAAAAAAAATAAAAATGAGGTGAGGGCAGGAAAAAAAAAATAATCGCTGAAATCCAACATGTAGCCTCAGTTCACATCTATGATAAAGCAGCGGGGAAGTATTGAGCTAATGGTTGTGAGCTGCCAGCACTGCTGCTGCAGAAGATAGCAGGAGGTCTCTCAAAAGACTCATTCCTACCCAAGGATACCGATTCATCACACTAATCCAAACCCCACTTAAGAGAACCCTAATGGAAAATGGGTAAGAAGTTGTACCCGAGCTCCCTGTTTTGTAACCAACTGTGATGAGAGTGTAATACAAACCTCTGAAACCCCGATTTCAGAAACCTGGTGAGATACACCATCATCAGCCACCATGTCTGGGTATAACCACCTCTGCCCCCTTGCCATTCCACGCAGTAATTCTCTGCAGCTTTTCCTGGAGAGCAAACTGCAGCCAACCAACCAGTTAGTTACCGGCCTGGTCTGCCCGTGTTCCAGGCAGGGTCACCTAACACTTTCAGCAGCTCAGGTGCGTACTGTACAAGCCCAGCAGCTGGCCTCCAAGACCCAGAAACTCCACCTGTCTTAATCTCTCCTAAACTTAAAAAGTGATGCTCTCTGCAAGACCCAGTAAGGAACAGCACAAGGTTTAAGCTTCCTTGTCCGAGAGTGCCAGCTTTTCCTTCTGAGACCACAAAGCACCGTCTGGATCCAACAGAAACGGGGCTGGTAACCAGCTTGCTGACTGCTAGTGCGCCGATACGGTTCGCTGTCTTCGGGACTGGCCCGGCAGTTTCGTATAGGCTTTGCCACTCCTATCTAGCAGCGCACAGCGGGACCAAACAGCCTAAAACGCCCCGCAAACCACGCTTCAACAGCATCGCACTGAATTCCTGCAACTGGTGGAAGGTATTGAGTGGAACGATAGGAAATATACCATGCAATAGTTCTATTTTTTGTGAGGAACAATAAAAATGCTTAGTCAGCCAGGGCTGATGAATTTTACCGCTTTTGAGGATTTGTGCAAGTGGTTACTGATGGATGATCAATACGCCAGCCGGGCAGGATGCTCAATACTGCAGCTTGCCACATCCCCCAGCAGAAGTTTGGGGAAGTATATGCCCCAGAACACACAAAAGGCAAACTGATTATTCCCCACAGCTCAGCAAGAACCGCAGGCAAACTGCTGTCTTCTGTACCACCTGCACAGCCTGTCACCACGTTCCAGGAGAAATGACCTAGGCTATGCTAAGACTCAGAAATCTCTAGAAGTCCCGTTGATCCACGCGGTACGATAGCTGTGTTACCCTGCTCAGAGACAGCCGGTTACTGACCTGGTGGAACTGATACAGGGCACTGCTCGCCTTTGGCCTTCTCACGCAGAGGATCGCCTTCCCACAGTCTCTGCCCAGATGCTCGGCAGCTTTTTGCTGGGGGTTTCCAGGAAACAAAGCAACCACTAGCAAGTGGCCTAAAGCTCTTCTGACTCCACACACTGCCCACGGACTTGCTTCTCCAAACAACTGAGTTTTACTAGACCCTTTGGACACCGTATATTACCCTTCAATCTAGCCACAACACCACCTCTGACACCTCCTTTGGAATGATTTACTATCCCATTGATCTCGGCCTTCCGAGATAAGCTATTTAATTGTGACTTCCCATCGCTCAGACGGATCCTCGCGTCCTGGATGAAAAAAGCAGCTCACGATCAAAGTGAGAGGACAAAGATGCACTGCGCGAAAAATAAATACTACAATATCGACGGCATGACTGGCTGTTGGCTATTTATAGCCTTACACTAACGTGTTATCTGTTGCAGAATGGCTGTGTGATCATGGCCATGACTCCCTTAAAGATCTTTGTGAAACAAAGTTAGCGTAAGTTAGCTGAAGCAGGCCTTGCAGCTATGCTGAGGCATGCTGATAAGGAAGCTGAGAAAAACACTGACCTTGTGCCTAATGTTGTAAATAACTTTGAGGAATTCGCGTAGACAAGAGAGGAAAAAAAAATATGTAGCTAGCTATCCGCAGAAACCGCAAGTAGGAGGACGTATGAAAATGTAACCCTTTAGAGCTTAGCCAATCAGCAGATGACTAGTAGGCATAATTAACTGGAACTGTATATATGACATAATCGCGCCGTAATAAATCGAAGCTTGCTCTATCACTCATATTGAGTCGGCTGCTTGCTTCCCCTCGCTCGTCAATGTGGCGCCCGAACAGGGACATCCCTCCATCTTGTGCTCCGTCTGAGGGGCGGCATGCAGATCTTTGTGAAGACCCTGACTGGCAAGACCATCACCCTTGAGGTCGAGCCCAGTGACACCATTGAGAATGTGAAGGCCAAGATCCAGGACAAGGAAGGCATTCCCCCCGACCAGCAGCGGCTGATCTTTGCTGGCAAGCAGCTGGAGTTATCCAGGCCATAACCCGCCCATCTTGGATAAGCTTATTTTTTAAAAAAACTCATGAATAAAAGACAAAGGTTGATATTTGCAAGATAGGAAACCGGATGATCAAGCTTGGGTAGGTCAACCCTTTTTCAACACACATAAGCATAACTTGCTTCGCTTGTCCTCTGTGAGGGGGGAAAAAAGTATATGCGTTACGCTGTAATAGAAAAGGAAGCCCTTGCATTCTTACTAAAGATCTTCTGATATCTGATAAGCCAGGCCCTCCAAATAAGGTGCAGTTTCCAGTAGAATTACATAACGCATTTACAGGAAGTACTGGAGTTATCTTTAATAAGAGATCTCTGAGGCGGGGCCCATTCCACAAAGTCACCTTAGTTTTTCTCGTTCAACAAATGAAACTCAGGACTGCAGGAAGCTGTCCGGGACAAAGAAGTGGAGCTGCTTCTCAGTATTTTCATAATATTAAAGAATCTCTTTTTGTCCAGGCAAGAACATTCTTCCAATACAAATGCAGGCTCATTAACTAAAAGTGATTCTGGTGAAGTCAAGCAAAAAAACACTCCGCTGATGAGGACACCCACTATGCTGCTACCCTGAAACCTAACCTGAATTACAAAACTACCCGTTTAACATTCAGTGGTTCTTTGAAATAGGTATTTGTAAACCACATCACTTTCACTTTATCAAGCAGATCAATTTTCAAATTTATATCCTTAATTTCACAAGTGTATAAACCTGCAGCTCATTCATACAGTCTCCTTCGCTTTCACCTCCTTTCAGTAGGCTACGCTCACCTGGAGAAAGCTGTCGTGGGTGCACGCTGAAGCAGTAGGACCAGCACAGCCAGCCAGAGGATCTGTGTGGGCTGCTGCTGAACAGCTCTGGTGTGGCTGCAAGAATTCAAACACAGCTATCAGACTGCCGGAACTTGTGTCTGGTGTGCAGTTCTATTGCTTACTTCGATTAAACATTTCAATAATCACACAGTAAGCGAAATTCCAGAAATTTATTGTTACCTCCCAAGTCATTTTAAGACCAATTTCTTAATCTTAAAAATACTTATTTTAAGATATGTATAGATATATTAAAAATATATATTGTAAAATTGATAAAACACACACATACATGCAGAAACTTCATCATCAGTCTTTTCTGTCTTAATATCACCTCCCTGATTTGGCTGCTTGAGTTTCTTGTCACAATACACCACAAAGTGCATTCACATAGCTGAGCCTAGGTGTTCATACACACATACACACTTGTGACCATGTGAATTTTAAGACTTACAAAGAAAATGAATTATCTTAACCCAGAGTGTGTCATTCCGAAGAATATCATGACTACTCCTGAACTACCACTCACCAGAAAGGTTTTCATATGTAAATGAACCCTACAGGCACAGATGTATGCCAAAGGCGCGATTGGACTTGCACTGTCAGGTGGCACCAATAACTAATATGTCTCACATGGTCTCCATGACTGATTTTTCATTATTAGACACTCTCAGATAATGAAGCTTCAACGCATTTCTTTCACCCGATTCTACTACTGTCAAAGGTTTTGCAGATAGCCGAAAGTAAACAGAACTAAATCCTTACAATAATTATGGTCTAAGGCTAGTGGGGAAAAAGAGACTTAGACGAGCATATTTTATTTTACTGACTTTTCAATAAGAATCATAATGAAAAACCAGGGAATTTTTTTGTCACGGAAGTTAACAAACAAGTTTGAATACACATAAAAAGAAATCTTTTCAGAAAGTTCTACTTTGATTTCATTTAATGGGACTTCAAAAGTGAAATGGAGAGTCAAGAATAAGATTGAACATACATTCTTCAGTTCTCTCACTTATTAAATACGTATCTTAAGGTTAACTATCACTTTCCAAACAAACTAATCTTGCTGCTGTGCTCTCATGATGAAGGAAACCAGACTTTTTCATGTGGACATATGAAGAAACACGCTTTCAGCATGCTGTATGTTATAATATACAGAAGAAAGGATAGCGGAGAGATTAAGAGATACACAGGCACAGAAGTAAAACCGCTGAGACAGTCCTAGAGCGACAGTGAAAATTAAAAGATTTATCATACTCCAGTGAAATGTCACTTACACTCTCAGAAACGCTAATTAATTCACTGGGGGTTTCAAACGCCTCAGATTCCCTAAGTTTCTGCATTTTAGTTTTGATTACACCTTGCAAAATTTGGTATGTTTTCACCGCATTCTCACACCCACCTCCCACCCCAGAAGATTCTACCTGAGCAACATAGCCAAGTTATCCTTTAAACTTAAAGCAACGAGCGTCACCCAGCGAGAGAGATCTCCATATTCATGTCTAAATCTACACTGGTCTCCCTCAGCTCCCCTACAGGCAGTACTTCAAAACAGGCACTTCCAGGACACCAGGAATCTTACCCCAAGACAAACTCTAAACCGAGCTACGTGAACCGCGCCCGAGACGCCCCTTTCCTTCCCTTGACTACGGAAGAGGGCTGGGGCCTTAGCTGAGACAGAGACAACTACAATTCATCATGATGAGTTTCAGCCTATGCTCTGTAACCATAGAAACGCAAAGCGGGGACCACCTCCCACCTCCCACCCTAATGAAGCAAGTATTCTGGACGAGGCTTGGAGCAACCTGGACTAATAGAAGGTGTCCCTGCCCACGGCAGGGGGGTGGGAACTTGCTGATCTTTAAGGTCCCTTCCAACCCAAACCATTCTGTGATTCTCAGGACACCTGCTCCTGGGAGAAGACTTAATAGTTAGCAGCTGGTAAGGCAGGCTCCACACTTTGGCCACCACAGTAATCTCTGCATAAGGGGCACAAGGCAAGGAGCACGTGGCAGAAGTTGCCTGTCTCTTAAACATTTAAGTGTGTCTACAAGAAATGCCCAGCTCCTCAGAACCCTTCCTTGACAAAAATGACGTTATGGAAACTAGCGATTATTGCCTGAAATGTTCTCAGCAGAGGTCTCAGAAGAGATGCACAAAAGATGTAATGATTTCACTGTGTAGGATTTCTAAACAGGGACAGATAGCTGTCTTTGTGAAGGTGCGGCTGCCAAAGGAGGAGCAGGCAGAAGGAAAGAATAATAACTGAGCTTTAGTTTGTTCAAGGAAAGGGTCACTGTTCTGAATTTCAGAAGTTTTAGGGAAATTAAACAAACACACCACAAAACAACAACAAACAGACCACCACTCCCCAGAAAATAACCTATCATGTGATTTTTCCAATTCAAGGTAAGGGCAAGGAAAAGAACAGTAATTTGCTTCAACTCCTCTTCTGAAGAATAAAAACACTGAAGTGAGACTGATTTATTTTGTAATCAAGTGATTAAGTGAGACTGACAATTGTGGCAGAAATAATTTCGAAAAAAGAAAGGAGCCAAGACTTTTGTACTTTCTAGTCTTCAGTGCATAAAAAAATACAACATAAAGAAGCTAAGCAAGAAAAAAAAATTTAGATACAAAAACAGTACGAGCAGAATGAAATATTCTACACCAGGAGTCCTCAAACTACGACCCGTGGGCCAGATATGGCCCCCCAGGGTCCTCAATCCGCCCCCCCGTATTTACAGAACCCCCACACCACCACCACCCTGCCGGGGGTGGGAGGGGGAAACCAAGCAGCCGCAGATGACTTCCGGCCACCTAATCCGCGCGCCGGCCCCCTGTTTAGAAAGTTTGAGGACCCCTGTTCTACACAATACGTTTGACTGATCTTTAAGGTTTAAAACCTTAACCTGGAAAAACATGAGACCAAGGCCTAGGATACTACTTCTTAACAAGGTCTCAGTGCTTTAATATCATTGTCCAAGTTTTGCTTAATTGAAAAAACAAAAATGAAAGTTAGCCTCACACCGACTAGTTTTGGACAAATGTCTTTCTCCTCGCCCTTTCACCTCAACAGAAAGGCTATCCAGAAAATCACCAGGGGACACGCAAAATCTGGAGGAAGGACACGAATAGCAAACAGAAACTCCTTTTGCTTTAAAGGTCCATCTTCCTTTTAGACTTGACACTTTCTAATTCTCACTTGAGATATACACATGGCAGAGTATTATAGAAAAATATTTGAAAGTCTCACTTTAAAATCTATTTTCGAAAAGCAAATGCAGAAATTTTTTTCCATACCTGTTGGATAGCAGGTTTGTGAGTACGGCACTGAAGATGCAGAGCTGCTACAATTTGCAATGGATGCGGCAACGCTTTGAGTCCCTTGCTGAAGTGGCAGAAGAGAAGCCACAGGCTGGAGTGTGTACGTGGCTCCCGTTGGAAGCGTCTGGAGTACCGGAAAGGCAGCCCCTTTATCTGGAAAAGCTGGGGAAGCCCCTTGCCCTGGCAGCAACCCAAGTGGTCCCTGCTGGATCCAAGTGGAAGGGACTGGAGTCGGACCTAATCTTTGTGCTGGTGAAGTGCTGGGGGCTCGGCACGAGGTTGCCGTGTAGGAGTAAGGAGGGAAAACACCTTGACCGTAAAGTTGATGAAACTGTCCTCCAGTCAGCAGTCCTGCAGTGGGTACAAAATAAAGCGAAACAAGTGTTAAGGAAAGGAGTTTTCACAGGCAAAGAAAGGCAATATGAGGAGCCAAGGCTCTACAACATGATTTGGGAAGACTGCCTTTGCTCCAGCATACTTAACCCAGAAAGGAGACTGTACTCTTAGACCCGAGCATGCAGTAACTGCTGTGCGGCACACGAGTGAAGCGCCAACACAGGTGTCTGCGTAGCATTCAACCTCCTTAAACTGGCAGTAACGAGTTACCCATATTTAGAAATGTGCCATACATCAGAAAGTGTAGTAACTTACTAAACCAAACAAAAGCAATTTGAAAGTACTGTGTGTTAAATCAGACAATACATTTTAAAAAAGGGACATCATAAAGCAAGATTTGACCAAACTCCACTACTGACAGCTCACAAACAGCTAAGGGAAGGGCAATGTCAAAATCCTCCAAAGGACTTTGCAAGTACTTTATGACAAGTCATTTATTTGGTCAAGAAAAAAAATTCAAAGCCAGTTTTTCCTCAGTCAGCTCAACTAGTTCAGTGCAGACTAAAATATCCCAGACTTTGCCATTTTGTTATTTCCTAGATAGTCCTTTTATTCTTCTCTATTATTTCACAGTTTCCTCTCTCAGACAGTTACTGTTTCATGAAATGGTATTTGCTTTTATACCATGACAGCCCAATTTCTGTTTTGGTGGCTTTCTTGAAACACTGACAGTAACACCCCGAACGCCTGCGCTCATTGATTTCTCTAAGAACTACTGCATTTGTGACTCCCCTGCAGGATTGCATTTAGCCATGAGAATTACAAGTTTCAGGATGGTTCACATCAATAGGGTTGATCTAGAAGCCAGGCTTTCTCAGACCTGTAGTTTCCAATTCTCACTCAAAAGGATTTTTTTTTAAAAATAGCCTCACATTTACCTCTGGCACTCCTCTGACGGAAGCTAATTCAAGAAATCAGTAACATACAGTCATTATTCTGCAAGTTCACATTTAACCATTAAGAATCACTAAATAAATACCAGCTGACCCTGAAGATTTGCTAAGACTTAACGTATAGGACCGTTTATTTCCTGTTCAGTACTTTCACCATTTATAAACAGAGAAGGAACAGGGGTATGAAAATCCTTTTGTTTATATTTTACCTTTGGATAGGGACATGAAGATTATCTAGTTCTAACACATACACAAGACACCACAGGATGCCAAGTTACCCACCTCCCGTTGCTGTCCAGGAATTGTTCCTGAATGTTTAACACAGCGTTACACGCTGCAAGACACTGGGAACAGACTGACGCTTTGCAAACACAAGTATCTCTTATCTATCAAATTACCTCACATTTACAGCAAAGTCATGCCGCTGAATAGTCAGTACAGAGCGCAACAGTGCATTGTCAGCCTGTCAGAACTTGACTGCATAGAAACCCCAATGTTTTCCTTGTTCTGTCTTTCTAGAAAATGAGACTCCTAGAGCAAAAACTCTGAAACTGCAGCCATCAAAACAGAGGACAAAAAATGAACAGGTCATCTCTTTCTAATAATTTCCTTTACCAGTGGTCTGCATTACATCAGACAAACCACATGTCATTGAAGTCTGCAATGACTCATCTTAGCGTTAACAACGTTCACATCAAATCATTAATTTAAATGCTTCCTAGCCTCCCTACTGAAATAAGTTCCATCCCTTCTCCAATGCTTCATTTTGTTTTCTTGGTATTGCACGTGCAGTTCCACACACATCACGGAAAACACCACTTGAATTAGATGACAGTTCCTACCCTGACACAGTAACCACGAGCATGGTGATACCCTACTCTGCTCTAAATGCCAGCCGGTGCTGCAGAGAGCAGTACCGTCAACTGCTTCTCCCCTTCTCCTGGTCGCACAGTCCTGCCGCTCCTCCTACACCGCGCCTTACAGTCCTGCCGCTTCTCCTACACCGCGCCTTACAGCTCTGCACCCACGGGGTGCATCACCCGGGTCCAGGAGCCAGCCACAAAAAGGCTGTTGAAGTCTTCTCCGATCGTTGCGCTGAACCAACATGTTGCTGTATCAGCTGCAAGGAAGATGACAGTTAACACGCCACCAAAGGAATGGGAAGCAGGAGTGCTCTTCTGGCAGCAGCCCACAGTTAGAGCAGCCCAAGAGCACTGCAAAGCAAGATATTCACATCTGCCTTACACAGCGCCAGCTACAAAGCTTTCGGGCCGATACAAAACGTGTGGAATAATCCTGAGGGCTCAGACTTGTCTTGGGAAAACTCAGATCCTCTCAAAGAGCATTAGAAAAAAGAAAACACGTTCTAGAGCTTTTCAGCAGTATTATTTTCTAATTAGCTCTCACCTACTCATGCAATCCGTTTTAAAAACTGCATAGCTTGTGAATTCTTTTTCAGGAGACAACCGACAAAAATCTTACTACCAGGTCTTGCCTCCTTTGCACAAAACTAACACGATGCTCTAATTATCACTTCACAAGACTCACTGTTTCGCACACAATTAATGACAGCTTATTAAGCACCCCTACTGATGGGCATCCTTACCGACGGGCAAGAAGCGGTAACGTTCATCTGGTAGAGCTGTGCCAGCTCCACAGAGATCGGGCAAGGGTGTTCTTAGTGTAGTACGCAATGGAGACTGTACTATAGTCTACAGGCAGCCTGAAATACATGTGAACCATGCTACTCATGCTTACTGGCAGCAGATCTACCTGCATAAACAACGACAGCTTCCCTACACCGGCAAGGACAGGTACCCTTCTCCCTCAGGGGAGTGCTGATTTCCAAATCCCATGCCACCCAGCGCTTCTCAAAAACCCACCAAGGCCCCACACGGCCCACTCCGACTCACCAGGCCTGTTGGCATTGCTGAGCGTCGAGGGCGGAAGCAGCGGTTGCCCGGCCAGTGGCGTGCCAAGCAAGCGCTGGAAGCGGTTGGGTGGGCGGCTGGTCACATCCAGGCCCGCTGCCATCTTCGCCTTGTTGCCCTTCGTCAGGCGCTTCAGGTGGACGAGGAGGTCGTGGCGGTCGCGGCGAAAGTGGGGGCTGCGGAAGCGATGCAGGGGCCCGGTGCCGTTGCCACCGTTGCCTTGTCCACCCTCTGGGCCCGGCCCCAGCACACCGCTCCCCGGCAACACCCCCACCTTGCGGAAGCCATAGAGACTGAGCTGTCGCATGAAGCTGCTGAAGTTCGTGGTCTTGAAGAAACCGGCGGCTGCCGCTGCCCCACGGCCACCCGGCTGCGCGGCGACGGCCGGCCCGGCGCCCAGCAGCTCGCACTCACAGCGCGGCCGGTTGATGACCAGCCCCCGGCCGGAGGCGCCCCAGCGAACGGAGCGGCAGCGCGGGCTGTTGACCAGCCGCCGCAGCCTGGCGGGGAAGGTGTCGGCACTGACGGGGCCGGGCTGCTGCGACGCGTCCGTGTCGGTAGGTGGCGCCAACGCCGCGCTCAACCGCCGCCCCGCTCCTCCGCTTCCCCCGCCACGCGCCGAACGGCACGTGCCCCGCCTGCGAGGCGCCGCCCGCCGCGCGCGGCCCCCGGCCCTCAGCCCCGCCGCGGCGCTGGTCCGCGCAGCGCCCCGGTCCCTCGGCACGGCACGGCCGCAGCCCGGCCCCCCCCCTCAGCTCGCCGGTGCCCTCAGCCCCGCCGCCCCCCTCAGCCCCGCCATCCCCCTCAGCTCCCGCCGTCCATTCAGCTCCCCAAGTCCCCTCAGCCGGGCCATGTCCCTCAGCCATCCCCCTCCGCCCCGCCGGTCCCCTCGGCCACCCCCTCCGCCCCGCCGGTCCCCTCACCCCGCCGGCCCCTCAGCTCCGCTGCCACCAGCATCTCCCCTAGCTTCCGTGAGCGACCGGGCGGCTGAGGCCCGGGGCCGAAAGTTGCCGCTCGGGGCGGCCCCGCCGCCAGCCCGGAGCCGTCCCGGCGGCAGCCTGGAGGTCCTCGAACCACGGCGCGGGCGGGCGCCGGGCCGTGGAAAGCGGCTGCAGGCGGGGCAGAGCGGGGAGCACGCGTTCCGCAGCCCCGCGCCCCGCCACGGCTGCCCGCCGCACCGGGACCGCGCGCGGGAAAGGGGGCGGGGCCGCAGGGCCACGTGACACCTCGCATCCCAGGGAGGGGCGGGGCGGGGGCGGGTTCTGCTGAGCAGCCGGACCTGCCCGGGCCGCTGCGCTGTCGCGGGGTGCGGGCGGCGGGGACGGAGGGGACGGACGGGGGCGCGGGTGGCGGGGACGGAGGGGACGGGGGGGACAGAGGGGGACGCGGGCAGCGGGGGGCTGGGGAGCTGCTCCATGTGCCGGGGGTGCACCGGGCTGGTGCTTACCCCGCCGGGAGGAATGCTGCCGGCAGAGCAGGTGTTGCAAAGTGTCGGCTTAAAAACCACTGGCAGTTCACAAAAGGAAAAGCAAATTTATGAGGAGCGCAGAGGAACGCGGAACAAATCGGGAATTGTGTCACATTTGCCCTAAACCCCCCCAGACCTGTGCAGCTCTGATCCCCACGCCAGAACAGATCAGGTGGGGTTAAAATGGGGCAGAGAAAATCAGCAGCGAGGGTAAGAGCTAGCTTCAGCGGAAGGAAATACTGAAGAAGGAATCTTCAGAGGGGCGGTTATTGTATAAAAACATAGGTAGTAAAGTTGTAGTTAGCGTAAAGGAGGCAAGCACGACTACTGGAGGTTTTCAAATAGGAGAAATCAAATCAGGTACTTAACCACAGGGAAACCGGGGAACTAATTGCCACAGGATGTTTTGGGTACCACAATGTTACTTGGCTAAGGGAGGGTGTGGGGGTGTGCGTGTGTGTGAAGAAAAGAGAGAGGAAAAAAGAAAAAGAACAAGATTAGCTATATTCACAAAGGCCAGAACTCTTAAGCGGCACCTTTGTCACTGCGAGTGCTTGCACTGTGCGCTGGCACAGCTCTGAGGCGGTGCCTGAGCTGCACTGGTGCAGATCTGCCCTCTCCTCAGCCTTGTGCTGCCAGCTGTGACTGCAGGCAGACTGCAGGAACCAGCAGAACCATCCTTACCGCTGCAGAACAGGAATCTGCTACGAACCAACAGGCAAAGAAGAGCAGGGAGCCGGGGAAGGAAGAGTGCGGTGATCTCTCTCTCTGCTTGCATCTTGCCCACAGGTCACCAGCAGTGGCGGAAGAAAATGACATTCCTCTCTCTTGGCTGCCCTCAAAGCAAGACAGTAGCGAGAAGACTGAGCACCTGTGTGTTTCGTGACCTCAAGTACATTATCTTGGAGTTGTCGTAAAATTTCTTAGCAAGAAGGTACAAACCCAAACCTCTTCTTTAACTAAAGTCGTCCTTATTGCTTTGGTTTACAGCACAGCCCCTAACCACCAAGGCAAGTAAAAGCGCAGTAAGTTCCAGAAAGGGGGCAAAATTGAATAAACTGATGGGAAACCGTTCCTATTTTTAAACTGAAAGTAATATCCCTCTGCTCTTCCGCATAGCTGAAGTGAGGAAAATGGTGTTTGGGCGGGGTGGCTAACAGAGTTTCACACTTCAAATTAAACCAGAAGCAGAAATTTTGTCAATGTTGTCATCAAAGCTAAATCCAGCACCACAGAAGGATGTTGCTTTACCCAAGGAATTAACGGCCTGCGATTCTAGTAACCTCATGCTGTCGTCTTCCCAAGAGGCTTTGCATTTTTTTTCCCCTCGGTAATAATTTATTAAGAATTACGTTGCTCAGTGTAAACAGCTAAAACTTAAGTAAAGCATACTGAATGCAAATCTGAAAAATCCAGAAAAATGTCCACTTCACAAAAAATTCTTCTCGGCATTCCTGAGGTTGTCTTTTGCATTTCTTCAGTGAAATGAATCTGGGTTTCTCTCCCCCTGTGCAGCGAGAGTGCCAGAAGACCATGACTACCTGATGGTGGGACAGGTGAGGTTTTTAGTGTATCATCCGTAACTCAGGGCAGAGCCAGCAATACATAGTCCATAACTGAAATGCAGAGCATGATTCCCTAGAACTAACACACAGAAACAGCGGTCCCTTTGGTACCACTGGCCATTCTTGACTTCAGCCACAAGAGCGGATTCATTTGCCACTTCATGGTCAGTGGGTTAAATTTGGTCCTGAGGACTTTAATCGTTACTTTGCTGTCAAAGATTGTTATTAGCCAAAGGTGATGGGAGCTGCAAGAAGAAATAGCTTATTACTAATTTGTGTTATGGACTCAGTGCTTTCCTTCTTTTTCACCCATGTGAACTCAAATTGCTGTTAGCCCGCACGCCCCTATTTGCCATGTACCATGGCAGTTACTCCCTGGTGTCTGCCTCTCTCACAGCTGTGCCCTTCTCTGCAGCTAGCTTTCTTCCTCCTTCCCTGCTGCGGGACACCAGAGATGTCCCTATTTTACACACGAGAAGGTGGGCCTTTGCCAGAAATTCATAATCCTCTTCTCCTGCCAGTGCTTAATCTCCATTCCAACCTTTTGTAATAACCTCCTAGTTTTCTGTGTTTCCCTTGCTTATACATATATATATATAGTAAAAACCCCTACCAACTGAACGATGTAAATTACACATTTTGCAAACTGATTCTGCAGAGCTGAACAAAAATGTTATTGTTAGCTTGTCTACTGTATGTCAGGGCAAGGACGGCTGCATTTCCATGCGGTGTGCTGACCCTGACTACCATCCAAGGACATACTACTGTTAGTAAAGGCAGCACTTAATCCCTGGAAGGTCTTACCAGGTTAAGTGGAGGAATTTTCATCACCTGGAAAATTTAAATCAATGTGTGCTTTTGTTCAGCTACCAGTTAGTTGAGGAAGTGACCAGTTTACGTTATCAAGCCTGTAATTTGAAGAAGGCCAGACACGCTACGTACAGTCACCCTTCCTGGGCTGAAAAAGTCCACCTCTAAATGCATAAGAGGAATGTACATATATACTATAAAGCTGGAAAATAACTGTTCTTACCATGATTATATGCTTGTTAGATCTGTGAGTGGTAAGAAGTGTTGCTGTAATTATTTTCAGTTTTGTTAGGAAGGTAACAAAGAACAGTTGAAAAACATTCCCTAGAGAATTAACATTTTGGAAGAAAAGTGATTTTTCTTACATTTTTTTTTCTAGTTAAAGAAATAATTAGCTAGTGCAGAAGGATGGATATTATTTTCTTATTGATGTATAGCAGTACAAATCTTTGAGCTCCAGACCTCTTGTAACACAGCTAAGGCAGAGTCTCCTACTACTACATTTTAATTTGTTCTGAATCAACATAAGTAAACATTGAATATTTCTATCCATGTCATCTTAATTAGGAAGGAAAGAAGGACCTAGATGCTTTGCTAATAAGTCAGATAAGGCGAAACTCAAAACTGTTTTCAGATTTGACAAATTTTGACAAATAATCTCTATTTTTAATTATGGATGGGATTAGGTCTGGAAGCACGAGCATAGTACAAGACAACCAACTTTCCTACTCAGCTGACTCATCTGAAACTATGGAACATGACAATTTTAGAACGGGAGCCTAAGAACATGTCATCAGCCCATTTTTCTCAGTTCTGTTTTAAGTGATCTTTGAAAAGCATAGTTAACTTCTGTTTCATGTGTTAATACCACATTAAATTGCCTTATTGCTTTGTGACGTAGAGAAACTTTGGTGTTGACTTCTCTGATTTATTTCAATTTTTTTTTTTCTTGTAAGCTTGAAAAAAGGATATTCCACTGAAGTAAGTTGATTGCAAGCAGTTTCAGTAATTGAATCCCTAGATAGATGTCTTTATGCTGGGAGGTTTTGTTCCACTATTAATGGATTTTTAATTCTGAAACAGTTTAATTTAAAACCGTTGCCATAAAACATGTTAGAATTCTCTATTTTTGTGGCAGGATTTTTTATTTCTTTTAATTTTTTTCTTTCAAAAAAACCCCCCTTTTTAAAAGCTGAGGTTTAAGATGATATTTTTACACTAAGAAATACTGTAAAATGTGTTCTGAGACATTAGAAAGATTTCTACAGGATAGACCTGTTAAGACTATCATGCTGTCAGTCTGTTGCAGTGTTCGCCAGTACTAAAATGACTGCATTTAAATAATATTACAAGTAACTGAGGTGTTTTTTCAGTGGGAAGAAAAATCCTTTGTGACCAAAATGTAAACCAAAGACCTATCTTCCACAAAGTTCAGAAGTCTGTGGCTATCCAACTGCACAGCAGTCCTGTCATCAGAGCAGCTTACCTAAACTCAGCACCTGTTAAAGGGGGATGATGAACTTCTGCCCCTTGCTTCCTTTAATTGCACCCTCTATAAAACCGGTTTCATTTCACTCCCTGCTGTTCCCTGGTGTGGGGTCAGCAGGATGCAGACAGCACCCTTCTGTGCTGTGAATTGGGGTCTGGTGGGTGAGCAGTCTGCGGGGGGGCGGGCAGGAAGGGTACCGAGGTGACACCCCCCAAGCCCAGGGCACACTCGCTCCAAGGACAGGCAGCCCCCCTAAGTCAGCATTTGAGAACCAGAACAGAAGATGCTGGTGAGGGCTCCCAGCATAGGGCTCTACTCCATTGTCTGTGGAGGAAAGAGGTTTATGACTTTGATGTTTATCAAGATGAGTGCTCTATAAATTCATGCTCCCAAAAATTCATGATTTTTGGGTGCAGAGCGCAGGAATTTAGTCGGTGGTCCTAATCCACCCAGCTAATGCATCTTAATAAAGTACTATCTGTCAGCTGAGCTACAGCAGCAACGGGTGTGTTCTGGTCAGCCTGAGTTGCAAAGCAATTTGGCTAGATAAGCATCTTCTGATACAAAAAGTTTTAAGGGTAGGACAAGCCTTACATGACTGTCTCTTGTAATTATCCATTCACACAGATCTTCTTTTTTGACATACTTTGGCAAAATTTTGAAGTGTTCCCAAGATGTAGGACAAGTGGCTGGATCGTAAGAGCATAGATATTTCAGATCCAGGTGGGTAAATATCTGAACTACCTCAGGCAAGATAAACCCAAAGTTTTGTTCCTCACAGATCAATCACAGAAATGAAAAATTATCGTTATTGTAATATGACTACATGTAAAATGGCAAACAAAATATGACAATAGGGAAGTCAGTGGCTTTGTTACATGCTCATATAATCTGGTCCTTAAAAGCTATCTCCTGGCTACATCATTGTTGCAGTGAAATTCATTGCTCTCTTTACACATCTTTGAAACTCTCATGTATCAATGGCTATGAGATCAGAGTATGATCATCTTCAAGGAAGAGTTGGTAGCCCACTCTTTGCCAAGGTTGTAGAATGACCGAATCAGGACTTCTATACTCGTATTGTCAGGAATTTTGTCTGATTTTGTATTTGGGGGAGTAGGGGGTCGTGGCTGGTTTGGTGGTTGTTTTTTTTAAAGAGGTCATCCCTAGAGGATTCTTAGCTCTTCCTAAAGTTAATTTCCTCTGAAATCAATCCAAGTTAAAGGCATTCACCATCACGCAGAATGTGTTCTTAAGTTCCTATATTCAGTTAATCCTGTGATCATGCTCAAGAAGGTCCTCCACTGAAGTCAGGGCAGGTACAACAAAATGAGAATTCTGGATTTGGCTTCATTGTCCAAATTCACAGTGTCTGGGAGATGAATAAGCCAGACTGATACTTACAACGATGCATAGCCATTCTCAAACAGTTTAGCATAATACGTTATTCCAAAATCTTTTAAACATGCCAGCATTTGGACATTTATATGGTTTTTAACAAAGAACTCTCTAAATGCATTTAAAACCATTTTAAGCCTTGTATCACTAAAAAGAAGACCGGAAGAATTAAGTTGCTGTGACTTTGCATTAGTGGCCATGACAGCATACATTCAGTTCTGACATTTACTGTTATTCCCATGACACCCATAAATATTGCAGACAGCTAGCTGGCTGATCACACATTGCTTGGCTTAGCTGCTTCTATAATTTAGGGGGGATTAAGTTAGCATTTGAAAACTAGAAACTTTTTTACATTTCATATTTATTACTTTGCAATCTTCAAAAGGAAAATCACCCCCCCACCATGTCCCGATCCATCCAGTGAAAAGTTCTTCAAAGACTAATAATTCCTATTGTTGTTAGTCAGTTCTCTAATATTACAGATTAATGTGGAATATCTTTTTCTGACTCCTGTTTGTGGCCTTGCCCATATGATTTCCTTCACAATATTTTGGGATGTATCATTTAATCATTCAAGGTCATCACAGACATTTTGCCTCCTGCAGCAGTGAATCCCACAGTTTACTTACACATGTTAAATATATTTCCCAATAATTGTAAAACACACCGCTTCTTTCCTTTTCTTTCTCTCCATTCACACTGCTAAATATTACAGTAAAAGCTTGTTTTTCCTGCTGCCTGCTACCATTTCAGCTAGTCCCTTTGTCTTAAAATCTTTTGTTTTAGCAAATAATTTCAAATACAACAGTAGCATTGAAGAATATAAAGATGTCATATGTTTGATTTTCCGCTGCTCATTTAAAAAATACATTATCTGTATTGTTAACTTCTGGTGGAGGGGGGGCAGAAATTGATATTGCTATTTATGTTTGCTCCTATGAAGAGGTTCTGCCTACTCAGAGCACAGTAATTGTGCTCAGTAATTGAAGTATGGGATTATTTCAGGCTAATGTGTGTTTATTTACTTCAAGTTAAATTTCATCACTGCTACTTCTATTTCCCTCTGAAATATTTCTTAATCCTCCATAATTTTACACCATCTCTGCTGAAGCACTCTTCTCCAATAGTATTACTGACTGCACTGTTTCTGTCTTCTTCCTTTCGCACATCAAATGTCTGGGACTTTTTGGTTTTGTATTAGAAGTTTAATTTGTATCTAATGCAGATTTGGACCATTATATAAGATACTGAGCCAGAGTCGTGTGGCTTTTGTGATGAGCAGTCCTGTCTCGCCAACCTGCAGGTTCTAGGAGTTGACAAGCATATTGATACGGGCTTGACTGCTGGTTTTCCAGAAGGCTTTTGGCAAGGTCCTTCACCAAAGGCTCTTACGGAAATTCAGACATTATAAGGAGGAAGGCAGCTGCATGGTTAAATAACTGGGTAAAAGACAGGGAACAGAAGAGAAGGGTAAACGTTCAATAAGTGGTCAGAAGGCTGTTTTTCGCCTTCACGAGCAACTTAGGAGTAGGTATCAACGACAGATGAGGTATCAGTCTTTACAAATAGTATGAAGTTATTCAGGATGCAGCAACTGTCAAGGACTGAAGAAGCTGCTAACAAAACTGAGTAACTGTTTAGATGTATTTTGCACCCAGTTATTAAATGTGTTGCTTTATTTGCCTCATCTCATAAAGACAGAGTGGGAAAAAGCTCATAGAAGAACAGCAAAGATCACGGGTATGGAGTATCTTCCATGTGAAGGAAGACTGTGCAGACCAGGACTCTTCAGCCCAGAAAAGCTCCAATATGTGACAGAGGCATATAAAACCATAAATAGCCAGAGAAGTTTATTGTTTATTTTCTTTCCCTGTGGGACAATTAGGGTTCAGCCAATGAAGCTCGCAGGAGGCAAGTTCACACTGAACAAAACAGGGTGAATCTTTATACAATATGTAGTTAAACTGGTGGAAAGCCTTGCTGTAGGATGCTATGAATGATAGCATTTACACGATCTCAAGAGGACACTGTGTAAAAGCCTGGACAGGAAATTCTGTTGAGCTATTAAATGCAAAGATTTTCCTGAATCCCTCTGGAGAGGTCCATAAGCTGCACATTCTTGGAAGAGTGCATACCAGGAGGTGTCACTGGAGGCTTTGCATCCCCAGGCACCTGCTGGTGGCCACGACTGGCGACAGGACACAGGGTTAGACACGGTGCAGCCATTTCTTATGGTCTGCTCCCCTCAGGACACTTGGAACAGCTTCTCTTCTTAAGCGACAGCAGATGTTGTGCCTAACTGATGATATCCCAGTCAGCAAAGTTACAAAAAGACCCGTCAGCTGTATATTGAGGCCAAGAAAGTTCAGGCTGAGACACAGGTTTTAAACACGTAAGGTCATTTCTGTTTGGAAGCCTTAGTCCAGCCGCAGCACGCTCCTGCTCACTGAAAGCTTTGGAAGCAGCTAAGATTTCCCTGTGGCTGCTGAGCTCAGCAGAACGGGAACGGTTTGCTCCTGCGGACTGTCCTTTCTTTTGCTAGCTGCGTGCTTCCCAAATCCCTCCCTGCTAATGAGGGCCACAGAGAGGCCACCAGGACCCTTCTAGTTGTGAAGGAGAAGTTGAGTAATTGCTAGCTGCATGTGCCCCTCTCTCCGTACCCTTCCCAGCAGGTGCGCTGGCTCTTCCCTTGCTACGCAGCCCCTCCTCGCTTCCCCAGTTGCTGCATTGCTGCCCCTACCAGACCTTGGGAGCTCTCCTGATGTTGTAAACTGAAGGAGGGTGGCTATCCTCATTTCCCACTCTTGCTATTAATCCTACTCCTCTGTCCTTGTCGAGATACTATTTCCACCTTCGCCCTGCTGATCTCCCACCTTCCAGGGCCGATGTCGCCCATGCAGCCGCCCCTGCCAGGCACCACTGCCTGCACCTGCCTGTGGCTCCTGCTGCTCTCCGCAGACCTCACCTTGCCCCCTGCGGAACAGTGGGGCTTGCTGGGCTTCTTTGCCTCTGCTCTGTTTTCTTCTGCCTGAGCTCTAACTGGGGAATTGTTCCTTGCTTTGTGCTTAAGGTTAAGAAGCTGAACTAGTTCTCCAGGTGTTCCTTATTGAAAATGTCCCAAACCCAAAAGTAGTTAAGTATTTATATGCCCCTTGTTACTCCTGAAAGCAAAAGGAAAACACACTTTCCCTACCATTGTCCCTGTTTGACATTTGCCATAGCAAAATTTACAGAGGACTTTGGTGTATGGCCCATTTGTGCATCGTATTTTTAATTTGGAAACCACAAAAAACCCAAAGTCTCATTGCCATGAAAAAGTAATGCTCAAATCTGTAAGAATATAAACCATACCTTATAAAACAAGCTCTGCTTTTCTCTCACAGCTCCCATCTCAGGTTGCTTTCACTTGGTCCTTAGTGATAAAACGGCACCATAAACTTGTTTTATGTCCTGCTCTGTAGTAAAGCACAGTGCAGTAGGTGGCAGACACAAGAAATTTATATTCTTAGTCACTTCACTGTGAAAGGTATTAATGACAAATGAGAGCAGTAGCCTCAACATGTCAAATTTATAAACAGCAGAGAAAATGGAGATGGACCAAAGTAAAGGTATGAAGAAAAGTTCAGTCTTTACCAGCCCCTGAAGACTGATGGTGTGATTTGCCTCTGAGTGGTGGAAGGGAGTCAGAGAGGGTCTTAGACTTCCTCTTGTGCTATCCTCCTGCAGATGGCTGGGCTCGGGGCTGGTGGGTGTGCACGTGTTCTTCGCAGAACTCTGCAAGGGAATGCTGAGATGTGGTGCTAGAAAACATGAAGCTCGGTGCTCGGCAAATGCTGTGTCTGCAGCTCACTGCTTGCAGGTCCCGATGCAGACGGAAGTGGCAGGGTGAATGATGCATCTGGTACTGCAGCTGTGACTAGCTGTGGCTTTGGAAAGAGCAGAAAACTAGTCATGCAGTAAGTGTGCCTGAAGCTTTGATCTCCCTATAAAATTATCACTTTTCTCCACTATTGAAAGAGACGTACCACATATGCATTAAGCCAAATGGAAGAGAGCATTAGTTTTTGGACTGTCACCGTCTTTAAGCACCAGCAAGAAAATAGGAGTGTGTTTTCCTGCTTCAGATATTACAGATTCTGTGGGACGTTGACATTTTCTTACAAGCTGTCTGTGAACTTACTCAAGAGAAGGGCAAGCTAATGAGGCAAACATTGTTTGCCTTAAGTGTCTGTTTCTCCTGTGTGTCCGGGGGCTGTGACACAGTCCTGCAGACCAAAATGCAACCCCCAACAAACACTAACGATAAAAAAGGAAAGTATACAGAAAAATCCCTTACCGTCTCGGAGATTTGCTTTTCCTTGCTCTTTCTTCTTACTTCCTCAGCGTTTTCCACATGAAATCCCGTGGCTTGACTGTCACACCATGGAAAAACAAGCAGGGCCAGTCTTTCACGTTCCTGCACTCAGCATGGTCCCCACAGCTATTTTGATGAGAATCGTGGGTGGGCGGGAGGGGTGGGCTGAGCCTGGGTGGCCGCTCTGGCTTCCAGATGAAGCTGGATCTCCCTGGTACAAGAGGCAGTCGGCGGCTGCAGAGCCTGGACAACTGACAGACCACCCTGAGCCCCCTAACCAGAGAGCTCCAGCCATGGGAGGGATAATAACAGACACCCAGTTGCCTCCCTCTGGAAAACTAAAGGAAGAGGAAAGGCTAGCGCAAAGTTTCTGGAGGTCATAATCCAAGAGCTCTGGGGCATCCTGCTGTCAGTGGGAAGAATTAGTGGCTGCAGAAAAAAGGGATCAATGCAGAGGTCAAGAGTAATGTGGAGAGCTACACACACAGAGCGGAGAGGAGGGAGGGCAGACAGCCTGGAACGTGCCTGGGTCATAGATGAGCATGAACCAGGTTTTGGTTCGGCCTTGTGGACATCAAGAAAATGATGTGGCCCTGTTGTATCCTGCATTGGCACAGCGTGTTGTCGGTTTTGTGCGTTGCCTGTGCTGCACCTCTCTGGCCCTGGCTGAGTTAGTGCACAGGCAGAGACCCCCTCTCCTGTCTGGCACGCCACATCCAGCACAGCCCCGACACAGCCTGCCTGCTTCTGGTTCTGCAGAAGCCCGTCTCTTGCCTGTGTGAGACCCTCTTGGGAAAGCTGGCCACCAGAAAAGGCCGTTTCCCAACCTGGGGAAGAAGCTGATAGAGCAGGGCCCTGCAGGTAACTTCAGTCAGCTTTGCATAGTCCTACTCAGCTTCTCCTCCAGCCCAGGGTGAGGATGCACAGCAAGGTAAAGAGAGAGAACACAGAGCTCAGAACAGATAGGATGGGCTACCTATGTAGCTGTTTGTGCCTTAATGGCATTTGCCACCGTGCAGGTGGCTGGAGAACCCAGATAGTGTGTAAGGCACCTTCTGACCTTCTTTAGTGCTGTGCGTGTCAGCTCAGCCACATGCACACAGTCATGCTTGCAGAAGGGGCAGGTTGACATCCAACACAGAAGTACTGTGTAGTATCATTCTGTGCAAAGCCCAGGGTGTGCATGGATGAAATACTGGTATTTCGCCATTCTGGTATGTATCTTAGTGACATAGTTCTGCACAGTTGCAAACAGAATTATAAAACAGGTTTCTTTCTACCTTTTTTTTTTTTTTCCCTAAAGGTGTGGAGAAAGAAGTACAAAAAGATCAGGATGCTAACAGGCCTGTTGTCTCACCCCCTAAGAGATCAGCGGTAACAGCCACCAGGCTCCATTCACCAGGTAATTATGAACCAAAACCCACTGCTCAGGGAAGATTTAAACTTGTTGACTTTGCATCTCTTGTCAACACACTAAAGGGAGACCTGCTATTAAGTGAAGACTGATTGTGTCCAAGGTTCATTAAGCTGGCTCTGAGTACAGCAGGCTTTATCATACCAACGCATGAGCTGAACAGACTTTTGTTTTCTTTGTTACAACCACGAAGTCATCTCTCCGTCAAAACAAAGAGTTGTTGCTATTACATCTTTAAGGTCACAGGAACATTTAGGTTTATCATTACAATTTTCTTATGTAACAAGAGAACAGATAGGTATAGTGAAATAAAAGACACCTCAGCTACCTGGAATGAGAGTATATTGTATATTGCCTGGGATCTACTCTCACTGTTTGCAGAGGCGCTGAATTTCCTGGGCTGTTTCCGTGCATGACTGGAAAAGGGGTTATCTATAGAATTAACCTTCGGAGTGCTATTGGGGCATTGTCAGCTTAGCCCTCAACATTGCGTACAAACACATGGGTTTAGCATTTCTGAAGAATACCTTTGCTTATTTACTAAGATGAAGGGAATTTATTTCTATTTATGTTTCCTACGTGTACATCAACAGATGTATAAGGTACCTAAAGGCTTTTCTAAGGCTGGCCTTTGGCTGATAACGCTTCTGAAATGCGTGGGCATGGTCCCAATGATTTCTTTGTGCTTGCAGTTTATCTCCTGTTCTGTTGCCTCAGTTTTTAGACTCTACTTAAATACTTCAAATGCCATCTCTACAGCTATATGATGCTTTGAGTTGTTATTATGGGGAGCAGAACCCCATGTTTCTTCATTTGATGGTAAAGTAAAAAAAATGTAGAACAGCTCTTTGGCTTCTAGAACATTCATCAAGAGTCTCTTCATGTTTACTAAACTCAAACTCTTCTTCCTCCTTCACACCCAACAAAATCCAGAAAATGGGAGGTTAAATTTAATCTTCCCAGCACCAACAGGATTCAGAATTCTTCTCCTCACAAAGCTACTAGGGTAAAACATGAACTTACCACTGTCTTCTGAACCATACAATTTTTAGGCTGTTAACTGGTGAGATCACCAAGAGAGATCCAAAGAAAAATGTGTTGTGCAGAGTGCCTGACCAGCAGCTCACCAGCATTTATAACGGTGGGACTCCAGTTTAAGCACCAGAACTGATTGTGGTGGTAGCAGCATGTTACAGAACAGCTGATTTGCTTCCACTAGAACTGGAAAGCAAAATGAAACAGAGGTATTTCTGTTGTCCTAAGGAGGCCTGCATTTCCACAGGTCACTTAATGGTTTTCAAGGCTGAAATTTTTGGCATATCCAATTCGTAAGTCCTCAAATGTTGCTTCATTGTCATGAGAGGTTGAGTAAGTGCCCTCTCTCCCACTGCACAGACTGATTTAGGATTTCTTAAGCTTGGTTGTCTGAAATTATGGCAACCTAAAATTGTTTATCACTGTAAGGATCAAATAGGATGGTAAACCTCATCTTTATTTTTGAGAGTAGCCTTTAGCATTCTATGAAATGACAACAGCAATAACAGAAATAACAAACAGACAATGTTTTCACCTATTTAACAATTCCAAAACACAGTCAAAGCAGCCATTAAACAGGACAAGGCATAAGGGTAGCTGGGGCTAAGGGGCAGTAGCACAGCCTTTCCTCCATCAGGATCACAAACTTGTGAGGCATTTACTCTTTGTGATAGGAGAGCACGTGTCCTCCAGGTAACTGCCACACCTACATGTGGCCATGAAACAGGCTGTAAAACTTGGAGTGCTGTCTCTAGGTTGTGTTCCCTCTGTTACTGGCCTCCTCACATGCAGTTCTTTTAAATCAGTGCTGGTCTTTGACTGTCATGCAAATTTTTTTTAGCCTTGAATCTGATCTTTAGACTTTTGGTCAGTCCTCCTGCAGACTTGCAAGGAGTTTTGAGATGCAGAGTCTCATAGCGATATCTATTTTATCTATTGATGCAATCCCATTCCTGAAATATGTGTATAGGAACAGGTGTACATAGATGCAGGTGCTCTGTATCCACTCCATTTTAGGATGGTGCTGTCTGTTTCTGACATCTGTCACTCTACAGATTGCTTGTTATCAGTCCTCTGAAAGTAATTCTCTCACTTCCCTTATGAAAATGTCCAAAATTGGACAGTTAAAAGGCAAACGAATTGCATTCCCCATCTAAATCCTCATGGACTGTGTTAATTGTGAGTATATACTTGTCATGTCTCCTAGTTCAAACACAAGTAGATAAAAAAGACCTGGGAGTTTTGAAGTGGATCAAAGGGGTTTGGTGATTATTTCAGCATACACGAGGTCTCCCCCCTGGTCCCACCATCAGCAAAAAGGACATTCAGGATCAGGGCCAGCATCATTAATACATACCCTGTTTTGTGCAGAGCAACAGAAGGGAGACACGAATGGCAGAGTAAGCTTAGTAAGCTCTTTTCAGACCCAAATGAACTGAGAAATTCAGATTCATCCCTGAGGAGAATAGCACAATTTCATTTACAAGGACAGCTTATAATACTGATGAGGACAACACAGAGATGTGTGCTTCAGGTGTTCCAGTGAACAGGAAAGCTAGAAAGACAAAGCAACCTGATGGGATTCTGTTTTCATTAAAACTGGACTGATTTTAAGAGCTTCCCTTTACACTTCTCCCTATGCCTTTTGTTGTAACATCACCATGCTGCCTCAACAACCCAAGATTTTTATACTAGAAAGTCAGGTATTTGTGGCCGTTGCTCCTATGAATCTCTTATTTTGTGATAGTACCTACTGCCTACTGCCCAGCTGAGAGCCCCTTTACATGAATGGAAGAATCTGTAAGATAATAGCATTCCTGAACAAAAAGGTGTACAGGCTTTAACTGTCATGAAAATGGATAGAGGGCAATGGCTGTGCTGGCTGAACTCTCTTAATGACTCTCTTTTCCTTTTTACCTTTTTGCTCTTTAATAACTCTGTTGGGTCCCGCTGCTTGTGGCGTTTTTAGTTCTTGTTTCTGAATAAATATTAAGACCCCTCTATCAGCTCCAGGTTCCCAATATCTTATTCCCCAGGTTTGTCCTAATAGCCATCCGTGGTCATTAGGCTGCAGGATTTCTAGTACATAACGTGCTTACAGCTGCCAAGATGGGGGTCCTCTGTGTGTCTATCCCAGCTAGGAGCTGGTGGATTGCATCCTCTGGGTCCCCATGTTATATTTAAGAATCTATTTTTAATGGCTACGTCCCAGTTTGAAGCTATGGTTTCACATCCCCAATATGCACAGTAATAGTGATTAGGGAAATTGCAATAGCTTTTCCCTGGATTTGAACTGGGGCAGAGATAAAAAGGTTTTATTGTTCTTTCTCGTCGACCGGGTAGGTCTAGTTCATAAAAGACTAAATCTTCCAATTTAACTTGGAATTTTGGGGATCAAATATATCGTTATACCGAACTTCTATTGAATCTTCCCATCAACCTAAGGTCCAATTGAAGGGTAATGCTCTTTTTTTTTTTTTTTTTAAAGTCATGGTAACCAATACCATTAATAGGATACTAGCTTTCATTTCCCCACTGTTCAGTACCTCTCTGCCTTCCTCGTCCACTCTTTTGCAGAGAACAACGGGATATCAATATCTTCTTGGCAGCAGCAGGTAGTCTTCAGGGGAATTTTGCTGTTATCCTGTCAATAATTTCCAAGGTCTAAAGAGTTAGTTATCTCTTAAATATATTTCCACCTGTTTGGTTGCTGTGTCCGTTTCCAGGCGAATCTTATAGTACAGTCTTAAAACTCTGCACCAGTCTGTTTCATGTACTTCCCAAAGTTCAGGTACTGACAGTTCCCATCCACAAAATAATTTACGAATTTCCACTTGATCCTCTGGTCCCCTGGTACGTATCGAATCATTGTGACATTTCATACAGTAAGGTTGTCTCTTAAATGAAACACAGGACCAATCCCTATCACAATTTAGACATTGGCAAACAACCCAACATGAATGTCCGGAAGTGGGGTGTTTTAAGCAGGGTATTCCCCGGAGATCTCCTATTCTGGGTGATTCGGGTATCTCCGTCTCTGTGTTGTTTTGCGGTCAGCCAGCAATGGTGAGACAGATAGCGATGTCCCAATAACGTCCTTCACACCGCCCCGTGGCTCAACATTGCTGCTCCGTGGGTGGCATAGGTAGAGATAGAGAAAAGATTCTGCCAACTATACAAAGGAGGTTAACAATCTTTATCTAAGCATTAAACCCATTTACCATTATCAATAAACAGTAACAGGCAATAACTACAAATGACTAACAAGAACTACAAATCCCTAACAAACGTTAGCTAACAACTCAAAACTCAAACATGTCATAAGCTAATTTCAAAACATTATCATAACAGGATTACATAACAAAACACAATACAACATTTCTTAGCATATATAAGGTTTGTTTGTGGGGGTTAAGAATCAAGAGCCAAGAGGTGGGCATTTAAAGGGGTAAATTTTCATGCCCCTTTAAGGTTAGGCTGCGCATGCGTTTTCATTGTGCAGTTTTGGTCAGGGCATTAGCCTGAATCTTGACCAGGAGGGTCACGGACCAATTTGTTTGTCTCGCCACAAACAATCCTTATCATTTTGGAAAAGATGGGAGCAGGAGACGACACACTCTGTACGGTTTTGCTGTTCAGCCTTTGCCTCATCGTGACTACAGTAACCATCAGCATGTGCTTTTGTGAGTGTTTTTGGTCACGCCGGTACAGAAGAGTGGGATCTCTTCCTCGCAATCCGCCCCGAGTAGTGGAACCCATGGGATACCAAAGCAGAGTGCGAGAGACTGTTACATAAACAAAAGAAAACTGTTGATCTCCAGCAGTTACCATGTGACTTGTTATTTGTTTCTGTTCATTTTCGTTACCTCGTGAAGAAAAATACCAAGGACCAGACAGACTATCGTGGAGGGAACAGATGGAGTTACCACCCCGACATTATTCAGGACCGTGCTGGACTCACGAGTGAAGAAGCCTGTTTTCCACCTCACATGAGACTTTGCTGGACTGTCATTCTGTTATTCAACTTCTAGTTCATGTTTGTTAAGAAATTGTTATTTGTTGTTTACTGGTTGTCAAATGATTCATTGAATTTACTTTACATCTAACACACGGTTTTCAAAATAAATCAAAAGGGTTGGGTAATACATATAATAACCTACAAAAACAAAACCTAAAACCAACACTGATAACTATACATTCCAGTTAAGTAATAAATGAACTATAAATACTATAGTTTCTTTAAACATTCTTTTTTTTTTTTAATACATATGCGTCACTATCATGGCTAGACTATAGGGATTTCGCATGTGCGGTCTTTCCAGATTGTTCCAGTACATTCTGTGGGGTTTAAAATTGCGCATGCGCATGTTCAAAGGCATACACGATAAAAGATGGCTGCTGGGTGTCCAGATGAAGTCCTGGACCCATTTCCCGAGCTTACCACTCCGGTAAGTTTGTTAATGGTAACATTTATGGCACTATGGCCAAATGACAGGTCCTTGCTTTCAGTGCAATGTTTTCTCACCATCAGACCGCCACGTCACCTGCCAGGGAGGAAGGCTCTGGATGGTCTAACCTGTATGGTTCATTATAAAGGGGAATCAAACCCCCCCTTTTTTTTTTTTTTTTCTCGTTGGTTAGGCAGAGGGTGAGTTTTTCTGCTGTCACACATCAAGAACTTATGGTGGAGGTGGAAAAGTATAAAAGACGTTACCACATCCTCGTCTGTGCGTTCCTGATGGTTGTTTTCTTTGGTATTCTACTTGTATTCTTCATCAGCCTACATTGTTGTATGAATTGTTAATAGTTAATTATTCCCAGATTCCTGTTTGCTATTAAATTGTTATTGTGTTAACTATCTAATCTGTATTGTCGACTGTACATTTCGGCGTACTACTCGAATTTGTTTAACGCCATTGGGTGAAATCATAGTAGCAAATTGCATGTTAGTTATAACGTGTTGAATTAATCTTATAAAACATGGAACAGCACATGGCAAAAACAATAAGGTGGCTAATCCACATAACAAATAAAATAGGATTCGTTTTACCCAGGGGCTCCCGAGAAGCCAGGAAAACAAGTCAATATTCCAGTCTTTCCAAGTTCGGACGGGAACATGGGCTAACCTCCCTGTCTCTGATGTGATTTGTTTAACTCCCTCACCATTGCCATCAATTTTCAAATAACAATTGGAAACATTTCATTTACCACAAACACTTCCTTCTTCGGCTAGCAGGTAATCGAGAATCATTAGAATAGTTTGGCTCCTGATCTGTACTTACAGTTTGGATTTTACCATCTGGTATTAAGGATAATTCCTCCTTTCCTACCTCCTCTGCTGCTGCAGAGTTTCACCTGCACATCCCATAACAAGTCACTGTCATGGTAAAACACACAGATTTACATTAGTAGAACTACTACAGAGTGTATTTTATTTCAGTTTTTCTGCCAATATTCCCCATAGCCTTGCTGAGCAAGGGATATTGTTTTACCTGAACTAGGCAGGCCTTCCCCTTATCATTTTTACTGTAACAGGTAAAGCATTTTTTCCTTACCTGGAATTTATTTCCAGATATACCTGGTTAAAGATTTCTTTTCCACTTAAAGATTTTGGTGAATTTGGCAGTCTTACTTGTTTTCTTAGTTTGTACTTTAAAGGTTTCAGGATGTTTTCCTGGTGGCCAGCAGCTCCCACAACTGTAACAAATTCTTTTCACTGAAGTTTAACACCAAATAAGTTGGTTTTGTATTCACTAAAAATTCCACCTCATTTTTCCTAGTCCCTAGTTCACCAGAACCCCTTGTTGGTTCTTTAGCTCAGGGCCATCTCGCTTCCAGTGTCCACTTTCCCTACAATATGCTCATTCGCTTCTGCCTGATATTCCTCCTCGGTCTCTGCTTCCTCTCCTCTACCAGTTTAGCACGACCCAGCTCTTCTTCTCTCACCTTCTGTACACGTCCCCTGTTCCTTCTATCAACTTTTCTACATCACGATTACCTTAGTAAAAATCAACTCAAACCTTTATCCAGGCCTATTCACAACCAACTTTCCAACATCTAAATTTCCCCATCCGAGATTCACCTTCACTCTCCTCAGACCCGCTGCCTGCCCTAGAGGGGCCGTTACCGGTCCCGTTGTGCTGCAAATGCTGCAGCAATCGGGGTGACATTGTCAGGTCCTTCTGCTCAAGTGTCAGCAACAGCAACCCCCTCCTCCCCACCATCAGAAGGGTTCGGGGCAGGAGATGCTCTTCCTGCTCTGCAGGTTACACAAGCCTGCCTCTGCTACAGCACTTCTGTTTTGACTCTTTCTGACCCTGAATGCAAATCTGCTCCTTGTTGCTTTAAGTCTGCGTTCTTACATACCACGCCTTCGCAGGCAAACAGCAAACACCCTGCCATGCGTCCCGCAGGGCTCAGCCGCACCTTCGAGGGGAGACGGGGCTTTGTACAAACTCACCCCGATACTTTAACACTTTCACAGGGTCTAGATAGCGGCGGGAGGGGAGGGAGGGAGGTGGTAAGGGCTGCTGCGGGGGGGGGGGGGCAGGGGGGGCGGTGGAGGTATATACGCAGGGGGAGAGGTAGGGATCTCATCCTCACTTCTATTCTTCTTCTTTTCCCCGCTTTGTTTTCTTTTAACGGGAACAAAAGGGCCCTAGTTTCAGACCCTGCCCATAAGGAAGCATACTCACTTTCCTCCGGGCAAAAGGGGTCTTTTGAATTCACATATCTATTCAAAGCCTGGCATATCCAGTCTTCAGATGGCCCGAAGACTGGTCGGTAGAGGTGGTCGCCCCTGATTTGTTTCCCACCCCAAACTTCCATACAGTAGTGTATCAATCTTACTTTACTCTTACCCTGCCTAGAAGGGTACGCATCCCAAAATTTTACCATGAGTCCTAGCGGACTCTCCGGTGGTATCTGTGGGAGCCTAATCTGGACCCCAGAACCACCCATGGGATCAGAGGGCTTGCTTTTCCTCTGTCCCATCTTCCGAGGCGCCTTCTTTCACTCGCGCAGTCGCTTCCCCTGGTTCGTGGCGCAGCCCCTCGCGGGGTCTGGAAACCGCACTACTGAGGGTCCGCACTCACTTCGCCCTCCCTGGGCGTCGCACACAAGCACGCTTCAGGATACCCAACCCCAACCGAATGGTTAACCGGCCTATACTCACGCGTCCTGCGTCTTCATTCGGGCTTCGTGCACAGAGGTTATGGGGTAACCGGTTTTATTTGCTTACTGTCACATTTGAGGTTCGTCGGTAAAGGGTTTGGCGTAGAAGCACCCTGACAAGGGCCGCTTATCCAGCGGGGCGCCTCCCCTGCCACGGACCTCAGGCCAGACTGCCCTTATCCAAGTCCCGGCACCAAAATTGTTAGAGTTTACCTGTCCAATGAAATGACAGAGACTGGCCAATTAGAAAATGTGATTTATTAAAGCAAGCGACAAGTAAGCAAAACAGCGCTGGGCGGCCGGGGAGTCTCCTGCTCCACCAGCGGCGCGCAAATTCAAGCAAGCTGAGCAGCTCTTTTTATCTTCCCCGAGGTCGCTTCTGACACCTTCAGTAGCCCCTCTGCTGCTTCTGTTATCGTGGTTTCTCGTCAGACAGGACGTTCCCATGTTTGGTGCAGCAAGATAACATTGTGGACATGTCTCTTCTTGTTAAACAGGACGTTCTTAAGGCCACCACGATGGGTTCCTTCCTCTTGCTTACCTTGGTTGATCAGCAAATTACCTTTAGTTACTTATTACAGTACCAGCCCAGGAGAGAGGGGAGGCTGCTGCAGCCCCCCCCGGCTCCGGCCAAGGAAGTGTGTTCCAGTGGGCACACGCGTGCCGAGCGGGCATGCCCGCCACACACACGTGTGCATGCAGGTAGGGTCAGCGCTGGGTTATGCGGTGTACACACCCGCACAGGCAGGCAGAGGCAGCCCCCAGCCCCTGGTGCCTGTAAGCCCGCCGCAGGGGGCTGCGCTTTTCCAGCGCCGGGTGGGCACCGGGGCCCGGGGGGCAGCGATCTCGCTCGGGCTCTCGGCAGAGGAGCTGGGCAGCAGCCCGGGCTGCGAGAGGGGGGCGGCTCGGGGGGCGCGGGGCCACCCGGGGCGGGGGGACACCCCTCCCGGCCGGCGGGCGGTCCGGCACCGGTGCCGCGGGCTGGAGCGACCCCGCCCGCCCCTCCGTCGGGGCCAGCCGGCGGCTGGAAGCCGGTGGCCGCCCCCCGCCCCCCCGCGCCGCGGTGCGCTCGCTGCGGGGTGCGCCGGCGGGGCCGCTGTGCCCGGGCCGCAGAGCCCGCACGGCAGCCGGGGAGGGCTCCGCCGTCCCCCCCCGCCCTGCCCGGGGGCGGCTGCGGGAGCGGCGCGGGCGAGCCGGGGGAGCTGCGGGTGACGGGCGCCCCCCGAGCGGCTGCGGAGGACGGGCACGACCGCGGCAGAGGCCGCGAGTGCGGCGTGAAGGTGCCGGTCAGCCGGAGCCGCCTCCCGCGGGGGGCCCGGGCTCGCTGCCGGGTCTCCGCGCGGTCGGGGCTGTCGCTGCCGAGGTTCGAGACGTTTCGCCGCCGCCCCTCGCCCCGACACGCTCCTGCGACGGCGGCGCTGGCCGTGCCCGGCTCGGGGCAGGCGTTGGCCAGCCGGAGAGCGGACCCCTTCTCCGGGAGAGGCCGGAGCGAGGCGGCGAGCGCCGGGGAGCGCGCAGGGAAGGGAGCGGGCAGCCCTGCGCAGGGGGCGAACCCGGGGGCTGCGCCGCGGCTCCGCACTCGCGGCTCCGCCTCAGCCGCCGGCAGCCCCCGCAGAGCCGCCCCCGGCCCCGCACCGCGCCGCGCCGCGCCGCAGGCAGCCCCCGGCGCCCCGGGAAGCGTTGCGGACCGACGGCTTGCACGTAGGTGGTCAGCAGAAGGCAGCTCTGCGCCTTAAGTGGCGACGTAGAGAAAAGATGTGAGGGTCTGCAGCGAAGCACAGCAGAGGGTCGGGAGGACAGGCGTGTCGCAGGCGCTTGGCAGCACACGGCCTCGGGAGGGGGAACAGACGCCATGGGGCAAGCTGGGGCACAAGGTAAGCTCAAGGAGAACCAGTTGGTTAATGGGACCAAACAGAAATTACTTGAACTGTGCATGAACACTTGAGTGAAAGTAAAGACCGCTGTGCCTTTAAATGGGGACGAGGCTCGTAAGACCCAGTGAGGGTTAAGTGTGACTAAAGGTAAACGGTTTTTCCAGGGGTATAAAGTATTTTCCTGTCGCGAAGAGCTGTGCTAGCTTTGTGGGTTTGCCCCCCAGCTCCCGTCCCCGCAGACACGCGTAGCTGGTCCCTCGGCCGTGCGGGTGCTCGATCCGTTGCACGGCGGGCGATGGGATCCGGCCGTTGGACGGCAGCATCAGGTCCCGAGGAGACGGTCGCTGCCGGCCTCGGCGCTCGGAGGGGCTGCGCGACGTCCCGGTGCGACATGTCCCTTCCCGGGGCTCGCCCCCCGTCTGGGTGCGAGGGGGGGTGGCGGCCCGGCGAGTGGCGGGCCTGCCGGGGTGGGAGATGCGGCTCCAGGTGCTTTGGCCGCCGGCCCGGACGGTGCTTTCGCCTCTCGTTACGCGTTCGGGGGAGGCAGGAGGGTCGCCGTTACCGTCAGCGAGCCCGTGCTGCCGCCGCTGCCCGGCGCCGGGGCTGTGTGGCATCCCGGGGTGGCGGGGAGCGGAGCGATGCGCCTCGTCCTTGCAGGGTGCTGAGCTGCCCTTCCCCGGGGCCAGGGCTCGCTGCCGCTTCCAGCTGCACAGGATTTGGTCCCGCAGCCTCAGGGTGAGGGCTGGATTTTCGCGAAACGAGGAGGAGCTGCTGGCACCTTCTGTACTGGCGGGCGGCTTGATTTCTTGCTGTGCTTTTCGTACATTTTTAATAGCCCGGTGGAGTACAAATTGTAAAGGAAACTTCATACGCAGAGTTTTAGAGTTTGAAGAGAGATTATTCACCCTCCAGCTGTCGTGAGGTTTCACCTCTCCTTCCTGGCAGGACTGATCTTCCAGTTAGAAGTGAAACAAGGTCAAACGGTTAAAAAAAAAGGTTTCCTTCTGTCAGGGCGAATCTAAATCAATCAAATTCCCGGGCACCAAAGTGTGTTGTGTAACAAATGTGAGTGCAAAGGTAAGCACGTAGCTACAGGTAGCAGAAGAGCATGTGCGAGAGAAGTTGTGGGTCTTCTCTCTAAGTTCTAACACCTTGCTCTTTGCGCTGTTCTTCTGCAAATTTGCCTGGATTTTAAGCATGGACAGAAGAGGGAGAGAACGAACATATGCATTTGATTTACTTAATAGAAAATATCTTGGCAGAAACACATGCTTGTGCTGTGTATTCTGTTAGAGTTTGGCTTTTTAAAATACTCGTATGTTCTGTCTAATGAAAAGCTGGTAGTATCTCCCATTCACCTAAGAATATATGTTCAAACATAGCTTGAGGTATGCTGCTAATCACGTTAAGAAAAATGTATAGCTTAATATCAAACTAGCTAAAGTGCAGTCACTGGGGAATATCTCGGTGCTTGTAAACTTTAATTTAAAGAGTGCTATGAGGCTGGATTACCCGATAACCAGTACAATTGAAACAGCAATATAGCCCCTCTTTTTTGAAGGAAGACTGTAGGTCATTTTGAACAGCATAGAATCATAGAATCATTTAGGTTGGAAAAGTCCTTTAAGATCATTGAGTCCAGCCATTAACCTAACACTGCCAAGTCCATCACTAAACTGTGTCCCTGAGCACCACATCTACACATCTTTGAAATGCCTCCAGGGATGGTGAGGCCACCCTGAAACTTCCCTGGGCAGCTGGTTCCAGTCCTTGACAACCCTTTCAATGAAGAATTTTTTCCTAATGTCCAATCTAAACCTCCCCTGGGGCAACCTGAGGCCATTTCCTCTTGTCCTATCCCTTGTATCCTTGTTGGATCTGGTAGAAATGATCCCTAAATGGCAGTGTGTGAAGGATTAATTTAAATTCCAGATTCTGGTTGCCTGGCATTAGCAAAAATAAAGTTTTAGTGTTATTTCTCTTAACAGTTAAAAATTAGATGCAGGAAAAATAAAGAGAAACACTAAGTACTGAATTCCGCCCCCCCCCGGCCCCCATTTACATTTTGGTAAGACAGAACTAATTTGCTCTCCTATCTGCTGTGCATCCTGGTGCTGAGCTAATCTTTTCTATGCCCTAGATTGTTATTAGCCTTGCTTGCTTATTACTGAAAGATTTACTTTCTAGGACTCCTTTTAATTCCATTTGCTCCTACACTGCCTTTCGTCTTAAATGTTATTTTTTTGTGGTGTCCTTTGAAAGATTCTTGGCCTTTTCTAACCTGGGACAAATTTATAGTAGCCTGCTCGAGTTTTCCTAATCGTTAATGATCTTCCCAGCAGGATATGTTCTTTGTCTTCTTCCTAACATGATTCGGGACACATTCTGTTTTAAAGTGCCCTTACCCTTGAACCATTGTGCTGGGATTTAGTGTATTGACCCAAACTCTAGTAGATTTTTCTTGAGGCTTTTCTGTGTCACTTTGCACAGCGCTCATAAGATACCTGCTGTCAAAGTGCTTGCATTTTAGTAATAACACCTTGGCATTGTTAAATTAAGTCTGTTTAAATTTTCCTTTGGCCGACTCATCTGTTTTAATTCCTTAAGTATTCAGGTTTGTTCTGAGACAGGTCGAGGAAAGGAGCACTTGTTCTTTACAGAGGATGAAATAGCAGAAATAAATGTGTAAATAGGCATGACCATTAGGCCATCAGGGGTGTTTCTATGGGTATGCCTGCCATGCCCAGAATGGTGTAAGAACAGTAATCCGCTTTGCAGATTTGGCTGTATGACCATATCACTATGTTTAGAGGTGCAGGCATCAATAGATGCAAGTGTTTTCACAGAATTAAGAAAACCATCTTGTCCATGCAGTCCAGCCATAAATGATGCTGAGAACAACAAATAATAGAAAAAAAAAAGTCTTTTCAGAGGCATATGAGTAAATAGAGTATTCTGTGCTGTCCTGTACATGCATGTGTGTACATGTATTCGTAGCCAGTGAGTCATGGCTCCTAAGCCTGATTTAAAAACTGAATGAGTTCATTATAATCCCCCTCCCCGCCTTCCCACCCCACCCCCCCAAAAAAAAATAAATCTGAGGAATCAATCTAATCTGCTTTACTAAATGAACATGTGAAAGTGCTTACCAGGGATAAACCTGGGGACTCTACATATTTCTCTCTTTTTTCCTCCAACAGAATGAAAACACCTTTGAGACAATAAAGGAGTTGGAAGAGGAGCCAGTGTGTCCCATTCAGTATTCTCTGTGTATCTGCGTGCACCGCTTCCCCTGTTTGGTTTCTGATCGAGACGGGAAGGACAGGGAGGGTGTAAGGACATTGCAACTCTCAGAGAGAAGATAGGCTTTTGTGCTGGCTTCAGCCAGTTCTGAGCTCTTTGGGGCTTAAATCTCCCCAGAATGGGTGTGATGTTGAGTTGTCTACTCCAGGGCAAATGGAGAGGAGGAGGGGTGCCTGGAGGGAGCACCCCTGGCGCAGGGGACACCCTGAGCATCAGAAGTTGTTGGAACCAGTGATGACTAGAGCTGTGACCAGGGGGGACCTCTCAGATTTCTCTGCATGTGGTACCCCAGTTGCTGGGACATACATTAAGCAGAGATTGTGCGGTGTGGCGGGAGGGTGACTTGGTTTGCAAAGGGGGAGCTCAGGCCAAGACCCTGCAAGGCAGGTAGAACTGCAGATCCTCCCTGTGCTTCGTGTTCACCTTGCCTGTGACAACGTGCCGCAGAGAAGCTGAGCACAGCCCTTTGCTGACGCCCAGCAGCTTGTGCTCCCTGCTGTGCGCCTCTGAAATATTTTGGTTGATCCTCATTTCATGGCGAGCTCTATTGTCCCCCCAGCCAGGGCTACTGCAGCAGTAGCAAACCAGGGCTTCTAGTTACTCCCCGACGCCTGCCTTCCTCCCCCTCTGCATCTCCCCAGCTCTCACAGAGGAGGGGTTGCCAGTGGTGCCTTCTCCAGGCAGGGCACATCTGCAGCTTCCATTGAATACCCTCCTTCCCTTTGAAAGCCCTGCCTCTTTCTGGCGGGTGGGGTTTGCTCATTTCCGTGAGCGCTTTTGCAGGTGGTGGTGACATGGGAAGGAAAGGGACATACAGTGCTGGAGGTAAAGAGCCGCTGCGCGTCTGTTTACACCGTGTTTGTACAGCTGAGGTGGGTACAAATCGGGGGTGGCTTTGCTGGAGAACTCTGCCAGGGCTATAACTGACCGCCTGTTTGGGAGTCCCAGAGCAGCACGTTCGGTAACAGGAGATCGCTGCGCTGCCTGCCCTTGCCGTTGCTGTTGCGCATGCGGCAGTAAACACCTCCTCTGCACAAAACTGAGTCCGGGTAGAGTCCACGGAGACAGTTTTGGTAAGAATCCCAGGTGCTGCAGAAAAGCAGTCTGAGGTCTCAGCTGAGCTGTACTGCTTCAGAAGGGAGATCAGCCATAGATGCGTACGTGCTTTCCTTCTCAAAGAGGGGAAAGATGGTGTGGGATAGTCCTTTGCTCGGTGGTCCTGTGGGCATGTGCACCGGAGAGGAGCCATCACAGGCCACCTCTTCCTGAGCAAGCCACCACTGTGGGAGGCACTGAGGTGCTCAGCAGAGGCAGTTTAGGAGTGACAGGGGTGATCTGTCCCGCTGCTTGGAGGTAATCCCCTCCATACAACCCTGAGATGCAACGTACCCAGCTAGAAGGAATCCCAGTAGAGGTGGACAAAAAGATGAACACGTGCAGGTATTGCTCCCCAGCAACATGCGAAAAAATTCATCAGCCGTACATATCCTGGCATGTATCCGTTCATATGGAAGGTGAATATTTATGGTTTTTAGTGTAAGTGAAAAGTTGTTGGACAGTCTGTTTTGCCTTGGAACGAAACCATACAATTAAATTTCGCGAAGCAACCCGTGTTTCACATCCGTGGACAAGGTGAAATGCCATGTGCATGAGAGCGTTTCTCATCAGCGCGGATCTTTGCTGTCTCTAAAGCAGTGCAGGCTGGGGCTGTGGGTGCTACTGGAGACATGCAGCCCGCCTGCACTGCAGGAAGGTCATTCTGGTCTGACTGTCAGCTGGAGCTGTATGTTGTACACTATTGTACGTGTTGTGCCAAGCTTTCTGCAGGTAAAGAAAGAAGCAGTCATGTATTTGACAACAGCAATCATAGGTGATGCTGTGAAGAAATTCAGGGAAAATCTGCGGCGCATGTGATTTTGACTACAACCAAGCTGTAATTCTGACTTGTCTTGGTCACTTTAATTAGTAATGTGTCATTAATTTAAAAATAACCGGTGCGGTTAAAGAGCATGGGTGTTGGTCAGAAATGCCTGGTTTCTCATGTGTAAATTCACCAAGTCAGAGGCACTGATGCAAGTGCCTGGATGAATCGGTAAAACAGGGCTGGGCTAGCCAGGGCTGGCACGGGCAGCGTGTGCAGCATGTAGTGGTTTAGGCAATAGCTCTAATTCAGAGTTATGGTGGAGGCGCTGAACGTGCTTGGGTTTGAAAGCACACGGTCTTCGTTAGCTTCAACGGAAACTGCAGGATTCTGCTGTGCAAATCAATGAAACTGTGAGATACAATCCACTGTTCAGGAAAGTCAGAACATGTTTTTAAGGAGGTCTCTGTTGGGAGGTAAAACCGCTGCTGAAGCGATAGCAGCGATGGAGCGTGTGTAAAAGAGCCTGGGGAGACCTGCAGCCTTCTGGAGCCAGGCAGAATATTTCCTGTTCACTTGAGCTATTGGTCACGACGGGAAGATGCTTCCTACAAACTGGGGTTTGTTCTAATGGAAATAGGTGACTGGTGAAGAAAGAGGGCAGTGGAGGGTTGTCTTTTTCCCCATTTTTGCAAAACGGAATGCATTATTGTTCCAGTTTAGCAGCAGGTGGCACTTGGTTCCAGTGCAAGTAGTTATCTCTTCATTGCCATAAAAAGAAATCCATACAATTATATCAGTTCTGATTCTGAATCAAAGAATGAAAATAGCTTCTGGACAGGGTCTTGACTACTAATTCATGTGCTGTGCTATCTGCGTGGTGTGTCTTCATTGCCTTTCACTAAAATTCCTCTTTCCTGTGAAACCAGTTGTGTTTGTGGGTTTGAGATCTTTTTTTCTTTCCTCTCCTTGTTCACAGTTCCCCTTGATTTTTTTCTGGTGGTGTTACAACGAACATTGTGCAGTCCTCCTAACGCTTTGTCCATCAGTAATGCTTTCACTTTTTTCTTGTTCCTGTTTTAAGAGACACTATTGTTTTCTTTCTAAGGGCTGTATTTTTTTTATGTCTTGCATCATGAGTGAATTCAAAGTACTTTCAATGGCATAATACACTTTGTAGTGTAATTTTGTGAAAATGCTTCTCTATGAATTACAAAAAAGATCATTTTATATTATTTCAGGGGTAAACCCTGAATTAATCAATCTTGGATGTGGTGTTTCTGTCTTCTAGAAATACGTGAAGCTTAACTTTGTTTTTATAGGTTGAGAAGGAAAAAAGCAAAGAAAGATGTTCAAAAGTGCAGGCGGTGGCAAAACAGGAATGTGTGGATAAATTAATTAACATCACTAATCGTCAAATGAAACAAAAGATTACTGTAAGGAAGAATGACTGTTTGAAAATGGAGAATGAAAACACGATAGAAGAAAAAGACAAAAAGTTTTTCATCTGGGGAGAGCTCAAAATTGATTAAAGTGCCAATAAAAGGGTAAGCTAAGGAAATAATCTCTAGCTCTTATTTGTAGTACTATGTAAGTGTCTTAGGTTTTCTGATACTGTGGTAGTTGAAGTAGTTTCCTCAGTGGTGAAAGCCATAGTGAGCAGTCCACTGCTTCTCAAAAAATGAAGAAAAATTCTTTTTTGACAAAATGAAGCGCACGATGGAGGTTCAAATTTATTGCCTGCTCTAAAAAAAGAAAAGGGGAAACCAAAAGAAAACCCCCACCTAAATTCCTGTGATTTCCATGTCAACACTGAGGTAAAATGCATCTTCAAAACCAGAACTGAAGACTGGAGAAAGCAGTTATTTTTGTAGGAAATGGCCACCTAGAAAAGAAAAGTAGGAATTTGGGGTTTGCTACTACTCCCTTTTCTAGGTGATTTTAGTGATCTCCGTGCAGTTGGTGTTTTCCTTTTCATTAAGTTAATATGCCCTTTGTCAGGAGAGGGGAAAAGATGATATTACCAAACCAATCTCAAAAGTCTAAAGAAGGCACACGTATTTTTATGCAGACCTAAGCAGGAGCTTTTTCTGTCTGTCCTTCAAAGGAATCTCTGCTCTAGGTGCTTTCTGTAACGTGGCTATTGGGTATAGTCCAGCTTAACCTGGATCTAGCTCAGATTCCACGTGTCCCCCGCACTCCTAGGGGAAGGGTTTTAAATACTTGGGCATATTCCATGATCTTTACAGTCAAGTCTGTGATTTTATCATAGATATTTTTTGTCTCAGTTGTTTCTGGACATCATCTTAATGTCTGTTTCACAGAAATATTTTTTATAAACCTAGTAACTTGGTGATTTCTTTCTTTCTTTCTGTGTAATGCAGTAAAATTGCCCTGAATGCCAAAGTTGCAAAGAAAGGTAAAAGACAGCCTTCAAAGCAGAGGGCTCATCAGCAGATGAGCTCTTCCAGTGGCAATCATGGTCAAGTACCGGATGAGAGCACTTCCAGTGAAACATCTGAGGATGAAGGAAGGTATGCATGTAAGGAATGTTGAAAATAAAACTTACTTAATGATAAAAATTGGCCTGAGAGCTAGAGGCAAGTTTGGGTTTTTGTTGTGTGTTTAGGTTTTTTGTAAACCTGATGCATATGAAGATTCTTGTTCTTTCATGTGACCGCCTGATGTTCTTTCTTGTTCTTTCTTGTTCTTTCCTGTGACTACCTGATGCGCTTTGTGTTGACAAACAGTTCACTTTTGTTTAGAGTGCTTTTGAACATGCTGGCCAAGTTAACAATAAGGTCACGTGCACAAATTCTGATTCATTACATGAGTGTGTGTGCACAGGCATAGAAGTATTTCATGTGTTTAAAAAGGGTGAGGTATCTCAGTTTTTTTCACGGCAGGTATCTCAGGATTTTTTGCCCTGCTCCCCACTCCACCTTTTCTCTTGCAGCTGCGTACCCTCCTGACTTCTTGCCCACCCTGAACTTACTTGTGTGGGTTGTGGCAAAGTGAGAAAGAGCAAGTTGTTGACACTGTTCAGCCCTAGCTAAAAATCTGGTGTGTTATCAACACTGTTTTGGTCAGAAATCTAACGCACAGCCCTGTGTGGGCTGCTGTGAAGAAAATAAACTGCATCCCAGCCAGACCCAGGACACCAGAGAATCCAAAATTACAGTTCTTTGACCTGTAGGAGAAGGATTCTCGGTACTGAAGAGAGCTAAACCCCTGGTATTAAACAGGGAATGCACGTAACCGTACAGCTACATGTCTGTAGCTGTAAGATTTCTGTCACTTTGCGTGAAGTTTAGGGAACAGTTATTTCAACTATTTGCTTAATATCTTGCGGAAAAATTAGCCTTCCAGTAGACATTAATAGTACACAATAATTGTTTCAGTCTTGAACTATATCTAGCAAAGTTGCTATACCAGATTTTAGTTTAATTCAGTTCTGCAATTAAGTTTTCAAAGCTACTGTAGGTATTATTCATAATGCAAAGTAAGCATTTCAGTACTGAAATATATTTCTGTTTTCTAGACCTGCAGCAACACCCAGGAGTGAAAGGAACGAGGTACTGTAAAACTAGTTTCTTGGTAAACAGTCTCTATCAGCTTTTAATCACGTAGATGGGAGCAGTGTTTATGTAGTGATCAACCAGATGTACAAATTGCTGCTGGTATGCAGCTTTATTGTATTTGAGACAAATCTGTGGGCTGTGAAGGAGAGAATGAATCATTCATGCATTTGTAATGGTCTGTAATACTAGACAGTGGAATTACAGAAAGTACTGTATTTTTTGTAGGTCAGCATACCAATGGAAGTAACTGATGGCCCTGGTTTAACTCACTCATCTGACCCAACTTCAGAGGATGTCCGGTTGGAAGCTTCAACCTACAAGGAGACTATGCTGCTGTTGGAAGAGCTTGGTGTGGTTCATATGGGTATGTTTTCAAGTCTCTGTCTTCAGCTGTTACAAGTTCCCCTTAAAACATGATTTCTTTGTATGCGCTCCTAAGTATTTTAATTTCATATTTTGATATAGTATCTCTTTGTGACTAGAGATCCCCCTCAAAAGCTGTGAAACTGTCACCTGACCTGAGATGTTGCCTGCATTACCAGCCGATGTGCCTTACGTTATCATTGGTTCTCTGTCTAGTCAGAGCTGGAGAAGCAGTTTCTTGCAAAGTACAGTTCAGCTCCTTCTAATGCGGTCATCAAAAGTCAGCAAGAGCTTTTTCTTCTTTATATCCCCTTGATGTGGTTTACGCCCAGCTACACCTAAACACCTAAGCACCACACAGCCACTCACTTGTTCCACCCCAGTGGGGTGGGGGAGAGCATCGGAAAGGGAAAAGTGAGAAAACTCATGGGTTGGCATGAAAACAGGTTAATAGCAAAAGCCACGCACGCAAGCAAAGCAAAGCAAGGAATTCATCCAGCACGTCCCATGGGCAGGCGGGTGTTCAGCCATCTCCAGGACAGCAGGGCTCCGTCACGCATAACAAATACTTGGGAAGACAAAGTGCCATCACTCTGGATGTCCCTCCCTTCCTTCGTCCTCCCCCAGCTTTATATGCTGAGCATGATGCCGCATGGCATGGCACATCCCTTGGGTCAGCTGGGGTCAGCTGTCCCAGCTGTGTCCCGGCCCGGCTCCTTGCGTACCCCCAGCCTGCTCGCTGGTGGGGTGGGGTGAGGAGCAGGAAAGGCCTTGGCTCTGTGTGAGCGCTGCTGGGCCGTAACGAACACATCCCCGTGCTACCAACCCTGTTTGCGGCACAACTGTAAAACATGGCCCCGTACCAGCGACTGCGAAGAAAATTAACACTATCCCAGCCACAACCAGCACACCCCTCAACAGCTAATGACAAAGAGTACAGCAAAATAATGGCTTTGCTTAAAAATAGTAAGTACATATATATAACAAATTTCAACTGTCATAAGATGCTTGCATATATGCACAAGGCATTATATAAACATAAGCATCACTTACTAGGGCTCTTAAACTATGCTAAAATTTCATTAGGCAAGTGTTAACCTTGGCCGAAGGCCAAACTCCCCCCCCAGTGCTGCCACTGCCCGTCCTTGACAAAATGGGGTGAAAAAGCTTGTGGGTCAGTGTGAAGGCAGGGCTGTCACTTCCCAGGGACTGTCACTGGCAAAACAGACTCCACCGATTAAAATACATTTGGATAGTGAGAAACAAAGACCCCAAACCTGAGAAGGACACGTCGGCACCCCCCCTGCTCAAGCTCTGCCGCGCTCCTTCCCTGCCACCTCCCCAGGCAGCGCGGGGAGGCTGCGGTCGGCAGTCGGGACGTAGCAGTTTCTCTGCTGCTCCTTCCTCGTCCCTTTTCCCTGCTCCAGTGTGAGTCCTCCCCCAGGCTGCAGTCCTTTGGGGAAAATCTCCTCCAGCCTGGGCCCTCCATGGGTCGCAGGTCCTTCGGGAAGGATCCGCCTGCTCTGGCACGGGGTCCTCCGCAGCACTGCGCTGTGGGTATCTGCTCCAGCATGGTTCTCTCCGGGGCTGCAGGGGAATCTCTGCTCTGGCACCTGGAGCAGCACCTCTCCCTCCTCCTTCGCTGACCTGGGTGTTCGTTTGCAGGGCTGGTTTTCACATGCTTTTCCCCTTCTCTGCCCGTGTGGTGGTTTCGCCCTTTCCTACATTTGTTTTTCCTGAGGAGCTGCCAGCACGGCTGAGAGGCTCAGCTGTGCCCTGCGGTGGGTCCATTGAAACCGTCCATGTCCAGCACGGGGCGACCCCTGGCTTCTTCTCACAGGGACCTTCCCACTAACCTGCCACCTGCACGTAATACAGCAAAGCACTGAACAGCTTATACATTGGGCAGTATTTGTGCAGCTTTGTGTCTTTTCTGTCTCAAAACAGGTTCTGCTACTTTGTTGAAAATGCAAAACATACTTCTTGAATATGAACGGAGAATAGAACGTCAGAAAAATCAGTATAAAGCGCTCTCAAGAGAAGTAAGGAAATTGGAAGACGAAAGGGAGGAGTCACAGTTCAGAGCGGAGAAGACTCAAGATTTGAAATCCGTGTTGGCTCACCAAGAAGCAGAATGGAAAAGGGATATCCAAAGCCTTAAGTATGTAAATTGTGGTCTGATAATGTATTATCTTGGTAGTGGTTTTGTTCCGAAAGACACTGATGGTGCAGGCAACAGGATGAGAAGTTTCCAGGCTTTTGGGTTTGGGTTTTTTGAATCCCGTGGGCCAGTTATGCTATGAAGTACATAATGTGAGAGGGGAAAAACGTCCGGATACCAGCTCCATGTACAGTCTTCTGGATGTTGTTCTAACTTTGTTTTCTAGCAAGAAAAGAGCAAGAGAGTGTGTACAGGGAAATCAGATTTATAAGAGAGATTTGAGAGATGGTTGGGTGTTTGGTTTTTTTTCATTTTGTCCTTGCAGCTTCAGTTGGCCTATAATACTAGGATTTCTGGTAACTCCACCCAGTGCAAGTCAAACCAGAGCTTAGAGCATTTGTTTGCTTACCTGTTTGTTTGTTGGAAGGGTCAAGTTTGGGATTGCCCCTTTCCCCACACTCCTGAGCTAGACCCGGAGGCGTGAGGTTTCTCATCGCTGTTGACATCACGTCCGACAGGGGTGGCCAGCAGGCACCGTAGGCAGTTGAGCAAGGACAACTGCAGAGCCCTGGCCTGGGAGGGGAGATCTCCTCGTGGTGATCCCCGGTGGGATGGCGTGGCTGGGGAGCTGGCCCAGCAGGGCCAGGCGGCCCAGGCAGAGAGCGAGCTCAGCAGGAGCCACCGTGAGCTGGCAGCTGGGGCGGCCCGCAGCGGCCTGGGCTGTCTGGGGGGCAGCAGTGCCAGGGCACTGGGGGCAGGGAGTGCCCACCCCTCCTCAGGGCTTGCTGAGCTGTGTCTCGAGCCCGGGGTCCGGTTTTTGGCCGCCCAGCCCAGGAGATCTTGCCCAGCCCGTGTGAGGTCGGCAGGGAGATGCCGGGCTGGCCCGGGGGCAGGAGCACCAGCCCTGTGAGGGGAGGCTGTGGGAGCTGGGCCTGGGGGAGTTGGGCCTCCCAGCGCGGGGGAGGGGAGTACGAGGAAGACGAGGCCGGTCCCAGCTTGGCCTGGGTTTGACTTCAGCAGGTGTTCAAAATCCTCAAGCATCTGTCAAGTATAAAGAAGTAGTATTTTCATTCTAAGTGAATTCTCCAAGCAGTGTTAAATTTATTTTTAATTCGCAACTTTTTGCGAAATTACACTAGAAATTACATGTAAAGCTTTTTCCTTGCAATATACACCATTCAAATACAAATGTTTCTGTCAGTCTTTCAAGTAATTTTAGTGGTGGTTGATTCTTGTTTTGCAGAATTTCTAAAGCAGGCTTTCAATTGGCAGTTCTTCCCTTACGTTGACGATTTTTTTTAATTTATTTTTTTGTTCACTGTTGCGAGTATATGGGAAAAAATAGTCAAAATAATGATCAAACACAAAGCTGCTTGCTTGTTTGGGTACCGTGGGCACACCATGGACCGTTTTTTACCATGTCAGTGCTTATTGCTGATTGTTTCAGTTGGTAAAGAAGCTGACCTTCCATAAGGCTTTCCTTGTAAGTCAGCTTCAAAATGGAATTGCTGTAGTTTCTCCCAGAGGTAGATCCAACTGAGGTTTAAAACTGTTTTTAATCGTATTCAGCTTAAACCCCATGCATTTCTGAATCTGGTTTTGAACACTGACATCCTTCTGGAGTAAACAGAAGCTGCTTGTTCTGCCTGTGGTCAGCAGTTGTTTTAGACTTACAGAAGGCTTGCTGAAAAATTGTTGGGTCTGCCATAGATAAGTGGCGTGCTGATTCACCAGTATTGCTTCTGGTCACTGAATCCGTAATGTGTAGGCAATGCTCAGTATACTAAGAAAATGTATACTAACCATAGTAAAAGTTTGCGATGCTTTGATCTGATGAGACAACAAACTCCTTTTTCAACAAAATGGCTGTAATATGAAGATGGGTTTTTTTAATTTTATTATAGAAGTGTGCACACTGGTGTGTGTTTCCCTATACAAACTTACAAATAACTGATAAATCACTCAAAGTTTTTTTTCTGTATCTTGTACAGCTGATACCATGCACAATGGAATGAAGTTAGAATTCTTTAAAAAGTTGAAAAGTACAGTAAAAATATGAACTCTGAAAACGTTTAACATTTTTTATGGTTTGAGTTGTCTCTGCAAGTCCATCATTGGAATATCTACTTTTATATCAGTGCTTTTGTTTCTCAAATACTCCGTTAAATCCCAGATGTTCTTTGAAACAAGAAGAAGAAAAGAGGCTCAGAGTAGAAGTGCTGTGTGAGAAAAGGAGAGAAGACCTCCGAAGGAAAGAAGATCAATATTGTAAAGAGATGGAGGAGAAACAGAAACTTGAGTTACAGTCTAGGAATTTAGAAATGGAACTAAGAACACTGAGAACGCTCTTGAAACAGGTATATTAAATAATGAATTAAACTCTTTGTCTTATTTTCTGCTTCTTTTCAATTGTATTCCGGTATGCCTAGAGAAGGAGGCGCTTTGTTCACGGAAGAGGCGCTGGATAACAATTGTCAAATTTTGAGAACAGTAGAGTACAGTTGGTTCACAATTGGGTTGTTCTTTTTTTTTTTGCTTTGCAGTTTATTATTCCTTTTTTCCTTTTTCAAAATTTAGGTTTCATTTGTATTTCAGGCAAAGCCTGACCTTTTTTTGAATTACTACAAAACATCCTGTATTTTGCCTTCTTAAATTTTCCTAAGAAAATTTAAATTTATTTATTTATAGGTGGATTATCATAACGGTGGGGAATCAAAAATGTTTTCAAGTATGCAAGGGAGAATGGGAAGATGTATTGCTAGCTCTGTTTTTTCTTAAGATGCAAGCAGTTTTATTGTATTACTGTAGGCTGAAGAGGAACGTGATGAAACACAGAGACAGCTCTCTCAGGAAAAGAGGGCCAGAGCCCTTCAAGAAGGAATTTTGAACAACCACCTTGGGAGACAAACGGAACTAGAAGAAGAGACAAGAAGATCTATAGGAAAAAAATCAGAGGTAAGCAGATTTTTTTTCTAATAAATCAAATTTCACCATGTTTGTTTTAAAGTCATAATAAATCTTACATAGCTTTTTCTGTTTCTTGATGGTTTATTTACTGTTTACCCGTGTAACTTACCTGGGTAAATACCTTTCTTGTTTTCTCTTATGTCTAAAAGTTCTGGAAAGCAGCATCACTCCTGTATGTACCTGAATTACTTGTGCAAGTAGGAAACTAATAGAAGACACTATTTACCCCGTTTCTTAACCTATCTGTTATTTTCCATTTCATAGACATTTTGTCATCGCTTTTTAGGCTTTCTAGCAGTGAAACACCTAGCTACCTATGGCAAGGTTGACCAGGAAGAAAGTTGTTTGACAGTGTTTGTGTTTCCATTGCTTTTTTTTTTTAAATTAGTTATTCCCTTATTGAACTTACTTCAAGTATGCCTTTCTTTGCCACCTCCACATAACTAAAATTTTATGATCGACTATCAGCAATGAATTCAACTCTCTGTAAGAGTCAGAGTAACTGGAGGAGAAAAAGCAATCATAAACACTGTATTAAAAAAGATCTTGAAAAGAGTTTACTGAATTTCCTAAAGAATGTGCAGTGCCTTGAAGCCTTTTTGTTCTTGGCTGTGCTGCCCAATAAATGTAGGGTGAATGTGTTTAAGTGGAAAAGAGTTATACATACAATAAAGAAGAAATATACAGGACTATTGCATTCCGGGGGTGATTGAGTCTTATAGCTAACTTTCAGTAATACAAAAGGATAAGTGTTCAGAAGACATTTGAGAAGGAAATTACCCTTTCTAGCCTTGTTTTTACCAGATCTGTAGCACAACTAATTCAACCTTAAAGGCAGTATTATAAAGGCATGCACATACAAGAAAGCGCTGTCATTTTAAAAGCTTTGGTTGCTGGTTTAAGGGGGGAAAAAAACGAAACTGTGTATTTGGGATGTTCATTTAGGTTTTAAGGATATGTTGCACTTCCGTTGTGTACGTACATTGTACATGTGCATGGGTTCACAGAGTAGCTTATTGCCTGAAACTTCATCTTTGAAGTCATGCTTCAGTACTAGAAATGTTAAAATGCAGTTTATTGCTGCAGGTTTTTTGTAGATTCATTTCCCAATTGGCTCTTTATTCATTTTCCCTGTCATTCAGGAATCCAGCACTGATAGAGAACAGGATCTGTTGTACAAGAATCAGTTACTACAAGATGAGATTGCTGTGCTAACGCTAGAACTCACTCAAGTAAGACTTAGGCACCAGGAGGAATAAGGAAAATATTTAAAGGAAAATGAGACCTTGAAAGAAAAAAATGAAGCTCTCAAAAAGGAACTTAAACTGAACAAGGAAGCATTAAGACAAATGTTTTTTCAGTTCAACGCGGAGCTGGACTTAGTAAAGACAGAATCTGCAGTGCTGACTTCCAAACTTGAGCAGACAAACAAAAGCAAAGACAGACTAGAGACAGAAATTGAATCATTTCGTTCCTCCCTGAACGCTGCAGTTCAAGAACTTGAACTTCATTTGTCATCAAAAAGCAATGCTGAACGAAGATTTCCCAGAGAACGTGATGAATGCCTTTGCTTGCAAGTCGAGCTCCATCGTGACCTCTCTGACGTGCAAGAAACCAACAAGAGCTTGTCTCTGCAGCTGTGTAAAGCTAAAAGCAAAGCTAACAGGCTAGAAAATGAGCTTCACCAGTTGAAGCAAATGCTCAGAGAAAAAGCTTTGCTTTTAGAAATGACAAAAAAGAATTAAGTCAAGGCCAGTGTCGGGCACAGGAATGTGATCATGCTCGACAACTTGAGAAAGATCCAGTAAGCGAACCTGTAATAAAACAGGAGTCCTTGCAGGAGCGATTGGCCCAGCTCCAGAGTGAAAACCTTTTTACTCCATCAGCAATGGGAAGAGATGCAGAACAAGAGGATCATGAAAGAAAAAATAGTGGATTATGGGCAGGACCGTTTTAATGACATTTTCAACAAACTTAGAGCTGATACAGAAAAGCAAGTTTATCTAATAGAAGAGTGAAACAAGGATTTAAATGCCAAGTGTACTGATTTAAGGGAACAAGTCTTTAAATATGAGACTGACGTAGTAGAAAGACAGGTAAAGTATATGCGTAGAAAGAACAATTTAAAGTTTGTCCATTCTTGAAATCAGTTTGTTCCTACAATGTATCCGGTGCAAGTTACATGTATGGGACCAAAGAATACTGATTTGTTCTGGTTTGTTATGTTTCCCTCGGAATTGCGGAAAGTTTTGGCAACGGGGATATTAGTCCTCAGATCTAAGCAGAGAACAGAAAAAAGGTATCCAAGTCTAAGCTTTGATCAAGAAAGGTGATTCTTCTCTAGAACTTTTTTCCATCTATTTTCCTTAGTCCATGTTATGCCCTATAGAATAGTCTTAAGTATTGGATGGTTTTGATGTAAGTATTGCACTGATGACATGAATGAGAGTGGTATAAAAGGAGGAACCATCCAATACACGAGGGCTGAGAAATGAAGATACAGAGAAGTGAAGCGGTTGGGGATAGATTTATATGAAGCTTCTATAGAGGGGAAAAAATAGGTTCTCTGTAAGCTGCTATCAAGATTGAAGAGTATTAGTAATGTCCAGCTGTTGATTTCTGTATGTGTTTTGAGGGTTCTGAGGGGCCTGCCTGTTCCTCAAAGTTCATGTCAGACGGTGACCTTAAGCTTTCTCTTTTATGATGTGTAGCCACACTCCAGCAGTACTGTCAATCATTGTGAACTGTGACTTGCTTTGTATTCTTACTACCAAAATAATGGGTTCCTTTTGAAGATCATGTGAGAGAGTGTGTGTGTGTATATGTATATAGCTATATATATATATGAGCTATCCAGATTTTTGTAAACCTAATCTATCAGTATTTCTAAAACGAGCTGAGTAAGAAGACTACAAGAGGATGTGATTCAACATACCCTTAAAGTGTATCTCAAAGGAGCTTTCAGATATTTGTATTCATTTAATTGTATTTGTATAGTGAAGAAACAGAACAAAGAACAATCTAACACAAAGTCCTGCCTTCAGTCACCGGAGTAGTATTTGCAGTCAAACTGTGGCTCTTGGATCACAACAGATTTCTTTGGGTTTTGTTAGGAAAAAATACCCGATTGCAGTGTGTTCCTGTGTATTGTTCAAGGAAGAACAATACCTGAGCCTTTTTTATGTGTTAGGAAACAGAAATCCTCGTGAACAGCTGCTGATAGTCAAAGGTGCTCAGCTGAGAAAGATGATGAGAGGTCATCATCTGTGCAGATGCCTGCTGTGGCAGGCAAAATTTCATACTTTTGGGTTCAATCTAGACAGGTCTAATTGTATAACAAAATAAGTTAAAGGCGTATTTCATGTTCTTAGAACTTTCTTCATGCTCATTTAACTGTTTCGTTAGGGCATGTTTGGACAACTGCAGCAGGAGCTTGCTGATGCACTTAAAAAGCAATCTATGCCAGAAGCTTCACTTGAAGTTACTACACGCTACCACAGTGACCTGGAGAGAGACAAGCTGCGCTTGCAAAAGGAGTTGGAAAAAAAGTTGAAAACTAAGGTACTTAATGTCTGTAACTATATGAATAAATCTGAGTGTAGCTGTTGAAAGTAGGAGCGAATGTTGTCCTTTTGCACCACCTTTTGCAGTGTTCTTACGAAAACTGAAGTATAGAGGGAACCAGAGGAGCTTTGCAGGAAAGCTGTAGGGTGATTCTGTGTGTGTGTGCATGTCATCTTATCCCCCAAAGTTGTAACCTCATACTGTCGCTTCTAGAGTATTCCTTCTTCCCACCAGCTCCAGCTGCTGTTCTTGGTTATGATTCCTAAGGTGTGTTTTACACTCCACATCAACCTTGGCCATAGGTCTTGGATGGGTGGAGGAGAGCTTAGGCCTGTTTCTGTGTAAGTTACTGCATTCTCCTGCGCTCTTGTCTTTTCCGGCCACCTTACTTTTTCTTCTGCCACTGTTGCTTTCACAGACGCAGAAGCAGAACATGCTGGCTCTGACATCCAAGGACTTGCACAGCACGTGGGAGGAGCACTTGAAGTCAAGATCCCACCCTGAAGAGCGCGTTGCTCAGCTGGACGAGGAGAAGGCTGAACTGTTGCAACAGGTGAGCCCAGAAAATTCTCCAGGCACCGAGCCAATACCCAGGAGAACCACATGCACCTTCTGGTCAGGTTCTTACATATCATTGTTTTCTGTTATCCCTGCCATTCAGGCTGCGAGTACCTTATCGTTTGGGGGTCATGGAGGAAGCAAATAAAAGCTAGATGGGTGTCTTTGTGTAAGTTCTGGAGTGGCTCTGTTGGGAAGAGTTCCCAGTGTGGTTTGCTATCAGTTGAGCACATCGAGCAAGGCCACAGTTCCCAGTTCTTCCTTGGATTTTGTGTGGTCATCTTCTGACCCCTTGGTTTCTGGGCAGGTTTAAAATGCGTGATGTTTCCAGTGCGTGTGTGGAGGAGCTGCTGTATGTTTTCAGCGTAGCGGGAGCTTAAAAGCCTTGCAGGAAAACATACTGAAGGAATGCTGGGTAAATGAACGAGTGCTTGGGAAACAAGCAGCGCCTGCCAGTTGCCAAGGGACAGCCTTCCCCTTTTCTCCTTTTCTGTAGAGGGAAAATGGAAGTACAAAGTCAAAACAGCTGCCGGCTCTCCTCTGGTGTGGCTGAGAAAACACCAAGAGGAGGAAAACCAGCATGTGGCTAAGTAAATGCCCACACAGAAGAGGTGGAGGTAATGGCTGAGGGGAATAAAATGTTGAAGAACTCCAAAAGATCAGATTCCTCCACAAGCCCCTGCCTGCTGGTTGCTGGAAGATCCCATGAAAGCTTTGGATGAATCCGTGTTCTCCCATGAAGTGCATACCTACGTAATCCCTACTATGAGCAGAGGCACTGCCAAAAGTGTTCTCCAGCATCTTTTCCACCTGTTATGTCTAGAAGAGGATGGCCTTTGCTTCAGCGAGGGCATCTGTTTCTGTAGTTACATATTGGTCTGTTTGATGTGAAACCTGAAGGGATGGAATATCCTCAGGAATTCCGTCCCATGGCATTCTGTGGGACGTGGCTAACAGATAGAGACGTCCAGCAGCTTCTCTGTGGAGAGCGCTAGATGCACAGACTGTACGTAGGTATTTTTCCCGTGCTCTGTGTGTGTGATACATCTTTCTTTTCTCTTTTGAAAGTGTGAGAGTGAATGAAAGGAAGTGAAGAAGCTGGTAGAGTTGAAACGCCCAGCTGAACTATGTCTGAACCAAGAAAAGAAAATAAACCTCCGCTGCAGAAAGACTGTAAGAGGTACGGCTTTTTAGCGTGGTGAAGAGGTATCCCTGCGTAGAAGTCATGTTTTATTAAACTTTAGTGTAAAAATAGGTGTACCTAACTGTGAGCAGATGCCAGCCTCGTGTTAGTTCTTGCAAGGTACTTCTGTACACCAGCCCCTAGTTTTCAATAGCTGCCAAAACAACTGCAGAGGCAGGTTGCCCTGCAGTTCTCCTGGGAAGAAGGGAGTCTTTCATTCCTCTTTTCAGGTGAAATCTGGACTCTCCAAGTGTATGTGGCACAGGAATACTGTTTTTTCCTGGTGATTCCTGGTGTGTCAAGTACATTAAAGATAAAGCAAGCGGTGTCTGTGCTGTTTACATGAGAGTATGTGAAAAAGTCCAGTTTTGTTCCTTTGCTTCATTGTTTTCATGACTAGTTTGCAGTGCAGGTTGAAGAGGCTGCTGAGCAGAGCTACGAAGGAACTAAGGGTGTATGAGGAGAGAGGGGGACTGTCCCAGCTTAATTTGCAGGGAGAAGTGAAGAACAGGTATTCTGAAATGGTCAATGAAATCGGCAGATTAAGAACAAAGGTGAGCTTTATTTTGTTTAGGTTATTGTGGTGGTTTTTCTTTTGTAACCTTTGTTCTTTCTTTATACTTCTTTTCATGTTGTTGATTTTGACTACTTTTTTCTTGGCTGTATTTCTGAAATTATTTGGCTGGTTTTTGATGTTCCTTCTATGGTCACAGTAGTAGGCGACTGTAATACTGATGTAGCTCTTAGGGGTAAAGATGGAAGTGTTACGTACACAGCAGTATCTGCGAGGGCACATCAGGGGTAGGCTGTCCTGCAGAGGAAGGGCAAAGCAAGAGCCACAGCAAGGCTGGCAGGGTCTGTGACCACACAGGCCAGGGATCAGCCCCACAGGCCCTCACCAAGAAGAGCAGAAGAGTTCTGGGGACAGTTCTGGGGACAGTAAGCAGAGTGCGCCAAGAGTGCAGATCACCAGGCCGGTCCATAGGGATGGGCAGGTCTGCAGTTCTACTGGGCCGTCACGTCCATGGGTGAGGGTCAGGGCTGAGAGCAGTGAAGGCCCAGCACAGGCCTGGCTGCAGCTTGAGGCCGTGGCAGCATCGTCGGGCTCCGACGGATGCATTCCCTCTCGGAAGAGAGGGGAGTAACGCCACCATCACTCGGAACAGCTCTGTGCAGTTGGCCTTGCCCAAGGTCACCCCCTGAAGCCTGTCTCAGGCACGAGTTGAGCAGGAGGCAGGTGGGGGTTTGCTTTTCGGAATGGTGTCTTTG